>NC_086002.1:33347420-33377420 GCF_030014385.1 Trichomycterus rosablanca
ACCTTTAATACAATCAAGGTAAAAGTGCCTTAACTGTTCTTAAGGTGGACTGGCAAAGATGTACTAAAATGCTGCAAAAGTCTGATCTGGTTATGTTTTGATGCCCTATAGACTTAAGGTGGACTGGCGAAAGCGTATCCAGATGCTACAAACGGCTGATTTGATTACATTTAGGCAGTTCCACCTTTAACACAGTTAAGTTAGGAGTGCCTTTGTGACCGCTTTTAAGGTGGACTGGCTAAGACGTATCCAAATACAACAGAATACGGCTGATTTGATTGTATTAAAGGTGGAACTGCCTAAATGTAATCAAAGTAAAAGTGCCTTAATAACTGCTCTTAAGGTGGACTGGCTAAGGTGTATCCCAATACAATAGAATACGACGATTTGATGACGTTTAGGCAGTTCCACCTTTAACACAATTATTGATGTAAGAGTGCCTTTATGACCACTTTTAAGGTGGACCTGTAAAGATATATTTAAATGCTTTAATGATTTGATTACGTTCCGGCAGTTCCACCTTTAATACAATCAAAGTAAAAGTGCCTTAATAACTGTTCTTAAGGTGGACTGGCTAAGATGTATTCTAATACAATAGAATACAGCTGATTTGATTACGTCTAGGCAGTTCCACCTTTAACACAATTATTGATGTAAGCGTGCCTTTATGACCACTTTTAAGGTGGACTAGTGAAGATGTATCCAAAGGTTCTTAAGGTCGACTGGCTAAGACGTATCCAAACACAATAGAATACGGCTGATTTTATTACATTTAGGCAGTTCCACCTTTAACACAATTTACGGAGTAAGAGTGCAGTAATAACCGTTCTTAAGGTGGACTGGCGAAGATGTATCAAAATACTGCAAAAAAGGCTGATTTGTTTACGTTTTGATGGCGCCACCCTTAATACACACACACACACAGGCTCACTGTGGCCCCCTGGTTGAGAACCACCGCACTACACAGGACAGAAGGCAGCCGTCGACAGTTTGTGGTTGTACTGGTTTTATTTCAGATCAGAACGAGAACAGGTGGAACAGATAAAATGAGGCGACTCTATTGGAGGAATGATCAGGCCAAAAACAAACAAAATAATAATAAGAAGAAGAAGAAGAAGGAGGAGGAGGAGGAGGAGGATCTCCGTCTCTGGTTAGTTCTCAGCTACAGTAAGAAGAAGCTCCAGACCGACGGACTACGTGAACACTGGTACTTTTATTTTTATTCTTTTATTTTTTATAGAAGACACGTAAGAAGCCGAATAGAAGCGAGGGGACCCCCGGGGGGGGGGGGGGAAACGAAAGATCTACATACGCTCACTACGTAGTACGAGGGTACGAACGGCGAAACCGGCGGGGTGGATCCGCTGTAAGAGAAGCTAAAACTGGGGACCCCCTGCGCCCCGGGTCACGAGGGCTAGAAACATTTCCGAACACACGACTGTATAAAACCGTCCGCGGAGCCTAAAGGTCGTCGTCCTGCAGCAGCTCCTCGTCCCCCGGCTCCACCCCCTCCTCCCCCTCCAGGGTTCCCTCCGGCTCCCCCTCCTCCCCCTCCAGGGTTCCCTCCAGGGTTCCCTCCGGCTCCCCGTGTTCCTCGGGCTTCTCCTCGCTCTCCGGCGCCTCGGCGTCTTCGTTCATCGGCTCCGCCTCCTCCTTCCCCTCGCCGTTCCCTACCGCCGCCGCCTCCTCCGACGGCCCCGCCTCCTCCGACGGCCCCGCCTCCTCGCTCTTCCCTTCGGCCTCGTCCTTCGCCTCGTCGGGGGGGTTTTTAGCCTGGGATCGGAAGAGAGTCGGAGGTCATGTGACCGTTCGCCAAAACGAAGCAAAACGCAGCCGGGCCGGAATTAAACGCCCTCCGCCGCGCTTCACAGCTCATACTTAAGCACCGGGCGGCGGAGACGTCACCGCTACTCACCTGCAGGTAGTGCTGCAGCTCCTGCCGGATGTATTTGTGGTTGAGGATGCTGCGCATCATGAACAGTCCCTCCTTCTTAGACTCCTCCATCGTAAACTGAGAGGAAATTAAAAAAACAGGCGGGGTCAGGTTGAGCCAGCAGGGGGCAGAGGCCACGCCCGGTCAGGTCGTACCATCAGTATGTTTCCGTATCCGGGTTGGAAGCAGATACAGCTGTTCACTGTGCATGTATATGGAATAGTGTGGGACTGGGCTATGATGTAAGGGGGGGGGGGGTATGTAAACATTGCCATAAAGAACCCTCTTAAGGTGGAACGGTAAAGACAGAGCTCACATCCAAGGATAACATAACAGATACTACCTTTAGTATCTAGGTACCACTATCGCTCTTAAGGTGGACTAATCAAGCGGCTGATTTGATTACGTTTTGGCAGTTCCGCCTTTAACACAATTATTAAGGTAGGAGTGGCGTAATAACTCTTAAGGTGGACTGGTATGTATCCAAATACAAAGGAAAGGCCAATCTGGCGCCACCTTTAATACAATCATTAAGGTAAGAGTGTCTGTATGGTTGCTTTTAAGATGGACTGATAACATTTACATTTACAGCATTTAGCAGACGCTTTTATCCAATGAGCTGAACACGATGAGCAATTGAGGGTTAAGGGCCTCGCTCAGGGACCCAACAGTGGCAACTTGGTGGTGGCGGGGCTTGAACCGGCAACCTTCTGATTACTAGTCCAGTACCTTAACCACTGAGCTATCACTGGCCCTCGATGTATCTAAATGCTGATTTGATTTCGTTGTGGCAGTTCCACCTTAAACACAATTATTAAAGGAAGAGTGCCTTTATGGCCGCTTTTAAGGTGGACTGGCGAAAGCGTATCCAAATGCTACAGAATACGCTTGATTTGCAGGTGTTGTGGCAGCTCCAGCTGTATAGGAGGTCATTTGAAGTCCCTGATGCGATGCAATGTAAGTGTGTGTGTGTGTGTGCGCGTGTACCCGGCGGTTGTAGTTGTGGTTGGGGGTCTGGATGTGTTGTTGAATAGCTTTGGACTGCATGGGGATGTAAACGTCACAGGCTTCACAGTGAGCCGCTTCAGCCTTCCTTATGAAGTGATCCATAGCTACAGCTGCACACACACACACACACACACACACACTTTAGCAAACACACACACACACACACTACACCATCATAAATATGTGGACAACCAGTTTCAGCGCCAGGTTGGCCTGATTTGTGCGTTTTTAATCCAGCCAATCAGAACCAAGACTCGCTTTAACCAACAACAAAAATCATTTAAATGAATCAGGACATGAATCATTAAAAGAATCATTTGAATGAATCAGGACATGAATCATTATAATGACATGAGTCGTTAAAAGAATCATTTAAATGAAACAGGCTATAATTAAATAAAATAATAAAAATCATTATAAGAATCATTTGAATGAATCAGGGCATGAATCATTAAAAGCATTAAAAGAATCATTTGAATGAATCAGAACATAAATTGTTAAAAGAATCATTTGAATGAATCAGGACATGAATCATTTGAATGAACCAGGACATGAATCATTAATGGAATCAATTAAATGAACCAGAACATGATGAATTACAATGACTTGAATCGTTAAAAGAATCATTTGAATGAATCAGGACATGAATCATTAAAAGAATCACTTGAATGAACCAGGCTGTGAATCATTAATGGAATCAATTAAATGAACCAGAACATGATCAATTACAATGACTTAAATCGTTAAAAGAATCATTTGAATGAATCAGGACATGAATCATTAAAAGAATCACTTGAATGAACCAGGCTGTGAATCATTAATGGAATCAATTAAATGAACCAGAACATGATGAATTACAATGACTTAAATCGTTAAAAGAATCATTTGAATGAATCAGGACATGAATCATTTGAATGAATCAGGGCATGAATCGTTAAAAGAATCATTTGAATGAATCAGGACATGAATCGTTAAAAGAATCATTTGAATGAATCAGGGCATGAATCATTTGAATGAACCAGGACATGAATCATTAATGGAATCAATTAAATGAACCAGAACATGATGAATTACAATGACTTAAATCGTTAAAAGAATCATTTGAATGAATCAGGACATGAATCGTTAAAAGAATCATTTGAATGAATCAGGGCATGAATCATTTGAATGAACCAGGACATGAATCATTAATGGAATCAATTAAATGAACCAGAACATGATGAATTACAATGACTTGAATCGTTAAAAGAATCATTTGAATGAATCAGGACATGAATCGTTAAAAGAATCATTTGAATGAATCAGGACATGAATCATTAAAAGAATCACTTGAATGAACCAGGCTGTGAATCATTAATGGAATCAATTAAATGAACCAGAACATGATCAATTACAATGACTTAAATCGTTAAAAGAATCATTTGAATGAATCAGGACATGAATCGTTAAAAGAATCATTTGAATGAATCAGGACATGAATCGTTAAAAGAATCATTTGAATGAATCAGGACATGAATCGTTAAAAGAATCATTTGAATGAATCAGAACATAAATTGTTAAAAGAATCATTTGAATGAATCAGGACATGAATCATTTGAATGAACCAGGACATGAATCATTAATGGAATCAATTAAATGAACCAGAACATGATGAATTACAATGACTTGAATCGTTAAAAGAATCATTTGAATGAATCAGGACATGAATCATTAAAAGAATCACTTGAATGAACCAGGCTGTGAATCATTAATGGAATCAATTAAATGAACCAGAACATGATCAATTACAATGACTTAAATCGTTAAAAGAATCATTTGAATGAATCAGGACATGAATCATTAAAAGAATCATTTGAATGAATCAGGACATGAATCATTAAAAGAATCACTTGAATGAACCAGGCTGTGAATCATTAATGGAATCAATTAAATGAACCAGAACATGATGAATTACAATGACTTAAATCGTTAAAAGAATCATTTGAATGAATCAGGACATGAATCATTTGAATGAATCAGGGCATGAATCGTTAAAAGAATCATTTGAATGAATCAGGACATGAATCATCTGAATGAACCAGGACATGAATCATTAATGGAATCAATTAAATGAACCACAACATGATGAATTACAATGACTTGAATCGTTAAAAGAATCATTTGAATGAATCAGGACATGAATCGTTAAAAGAATCATTTGAATGAATCAGGACATGAATCATTAAAAGAATCACTTGAATGAACCAGGCTGTGAATCATTAATGGAATCAATTAAATGAACCAGAACATGATGAATTACAATGACTTAAATCGTTAAAAGAATCATTTGAATGAATCAGGACATGAATCGTTAAAAGAATCATTTGAATGAATCAGGACATGAATCATCTGAATGAACCAGGACATGAATCATTAATGGAATCAATTAAATGAACCACAACATGATGAATTACAATGACTTGATTCGTTAAAAGAATCATTTGAATGAATCAGGACATGAATCGTTAAAAGAATCATTTGAATGAATCAGGGCATGAATCATTTGAATGAACCAGGACATGAATCATTAATGGAATCAATTAAATGAACCAGAACATGATGAATTACAATGACTTGAATCGTTAAAAGAATCATTTGAATGAATCAGGACATGAATCGTTAAAAGAATCATTTGAATGAATCAGGGCATGAACCGTTAAAAGAATCATTTGAATGAATCAGGACATGAACTGGTAATCTGCAGCGGCGCCGCGGCTCAGGTTACCGTGGATACGCAGACCGGGTTATACTGATCGTTCCCCCCTCAGGTTCTGGGGTTTGAATCCCTCATCAGCTATAAGCCCCGCCCATAATAACACCTGTAGATCTGGATGTAACGTACGGAGGACGGATGGACTCACCTCGAGTCAGGTCCTGGACCTTATAGATCTGACAGATGGCGGCGCTGTGATCCGGTAACTGACCCACCGTGTCCTCCACCTTCCTGCGTTTCTTATTCAGGTGTTCCTACACACACACACAGAGTTAGAGAGATCAGTGGGCGTGTCGGGGTCAGGAACGCTGTTCCCGGGTGCCGTGGGGGGCGCGCCGTACCTGCAGGAACTCCATGGTGTGCTCGTCGAAGTACTGAGAGACAGAACTCAGGTGGTCCTTGTGGAACTTGCTCTCCAGGTGAGCGTCCATCTCGTCCTTGTAGAACGTGCGGAACTTACACATGGAGCAGGTGTAGGTTATCCTGGAAACCACAGGGAGGAGACGGCCAATCAGAACACAGAGTCACTAATACATCCAATCAGAACACAGAGCCAATCAGAACCCAGAGTCACTAATGCAGCCAATCAGAACACAGTCACTAATACAGCCAATCAGAACCCAGAGTCACTAATACAGCCAATCAGAACCCAGAGTCACTAATACATCCAATCAGAACACAGAGCCAATCAGAACCCAGAGTCACTAATGCAGCCAATCAGAACAGTCACTAATACAGCCAATCAGAACACAGAGTCGCTCTAATACAGCCAATCAGAACAGAGTCACTAATACAGCCAATCAGAACACAGAGCCAATCAGAACCCAGAGTCACTAATACAGCCAATCAGAACCCAGAGCCAATCAGAACCCAGAGTCACTAATACAGCCAATCAGAACCCAGAGTCACTAATACAGCCAATCAGAACCCAGAGCCAATCAGAACACAGAGTCACTAATGCAGCCAATCAGAACACAGAGCCAATCAGAACACAGAGCCATTTTCCTGCAAACTGTTCACATGCGTTGCTGCTGAGTGTCAGGCTTTGTGTTTTAAGATGGAAACACTAGACGGTTTTCCATCCACCAACTTTTTGCGAATTTTGAAAACTGTGCATTAAAACACCTGGATGGAAAAGCTAAAAATTCGAAAAACGACCCAAATATCGCAAAAAAAAGTTTTCACGCTTGAACGAGGTGGAAAAGTTAGAATATCGCATCGCGCGCATGATAACGCAGGTTTAAACTCTTACAGACTTTATTCTTTATTCTATTTTTTTACCATATTTTGATTAGATGTGCATTTAAAATATTTAGCCTAAACACTTTTTTTTCGTTTCACACTGTATATCTGGCCTAGGCTAGATTTAACAATAAACACACATTTCATTGGTCTTAAAGCCGTCTCATCTTTGTCATTATAAAGCAATAATATACCGAATCATAGCCTAACAATAAAGCTTGTTTATATAGCTCTAAAATCCAGATCAATTAAGTCATTTTCAAAAACAAAATAAAAATGGCGATATTATCGCATACCGCGATATTAAGACAGGCTGAATATCGCAAGGGGAAATTCTGTCACCGCGACAGCCCTAATACAGCCAATCAGAACCCAGAGTCACTAATACAGCCAATCAGAACCCAGAGTCACTAATACAGCCAATCAGAACCCAGAGTCACTAATACAGCCAATCAGAACCCAGAGCCAATCATAAACAAGAGTTGCTTCAATCCAGCCAATCAGAACCAAGAGTCGCTTTAATACAGCCAATTTAAATGAATCAGGACATGAATCATTAAAGGAATCATTTGAATGAAGGAGACTATGAATCATTAAAGGAATCATTTGAATGAAGGAGACTCTGAATCATTAAAGGAATCATTTGAATGAAGGAGACTATGAATCATTAAAGGAATCATTTGAATGAAGGAGACTCTGAATCATTAAAGGAATCATTTGAATGAAGGAGACTCTGAATCATTAAAGGAATCATTTGAATGAAGGAGACTCTGAATCATTAAAGGAATCATTTGAATGAAGGAGACTATGAATCATTAAAGGAATCATTTGAATGAAGGAGACTATGAATCATTAAAGGAATCATTTGAATGAAGGAGACTCTGAATCATTAAAGGAATCATTTGAATGAAGGAGACTCTGAATCATTAAAGGAATCATTTGAATGAAGGAGACTATGAATCATTAAAGGAATCATTTGAATGAAGGAGACTATGAATCATTAAAGGAATCATTTGAATGAAGGAGACTATGAATCATTAAAGGAATCATTTGAATGAAGGAGACTATGGATCATTAAAGGAATCATTTGAATGAAGGAGACTATGAATCATTAAAGGAATCATTTGAATGAAGGAGACTCTGAATCATTAAAGGAATCATTTGAATGAAGGAGACTCTGAATCATTAAAGGAATCATTTGAATGAAGGAGACTCTGAATCATTAAAGGAATCATTTGAATGAAGGAGACTCTGAATCATTAAAGGAATCATTTGAATGAAGGAGACTCTGAATCATTAAAGGAATCATTTGAATGAAGGAGACTATGAATCATTAAAGGAATCATTTGAATGAAGGAGACTCTGAATCATTAAAGGAATCATTTGAATGAAGGAGACTCTGAATCATTAAAGGAATCATTTGAATGAAGGAGACTCTGAATCATTAAAGGAATCATTTGAATGAAGGAGACTCTGAATCATTAAAGGAATCATTTGAATGAAGGAGACTCTGAATCATTAAAGGAATCATTTGAATGAAGGAGACTATGAATCATTAAAGGAATCATTTGAATGAAGGAGACTATGAATCATTAAAGGAATCATTTGAATGAAGGAGACTATGAATCATTAAAGGAATCATTTGAATGAAGGAGACTCTGAATCATTAAAGGAATCATTTGAATGAAGGAGACTCTGAATCATTAAAGGAATCATTTGAATGAAGGAGACTCTGAATCATTAAAGGAATCATTTGAATGAAGGAGACTCTGAATCATTAAAGGAATCATTTGAATGAAGGAGACTCTGAATCATTAAAGGAATCATTTGAATGAAGGAGACTATGAATCATTAAAGGAATCATTTGAATGAAGGAGACTATGAATCATTAAAGGAATCATTTGAATGAAGGAGACTCTGAATCATTAAAGGAATCATTTGAATGAAGGAGACTATGAATCATTAAAGGAATCATTTGAATGAAGGAGACTATGAATCATTAAAGGAATCATTTGAATGAAGGAGACTATGAATCATTAAAGGAATCATTTGAATGAAGGAGACTATGAATCATTAAAGGAATCATTTGAATGAAGGAGACTCTGAATCATTAAAGGAATCATTTGAATGAAGGAGACTATGAATCATTAAAGGAATCATTTGAACGAAGGAGACTCTGAATCATTAAAAGAATCATTTGAATGAAGGAGACTGAATCATTAAAGGAATCATTTGAATGAAGGAGACTATGAATCATTAAAGGAATCATTTGAATGAAGGAGACTATGAATCATTAAAGGAATCATTTGAATGAAGGAGACTATGAATCATTAAAGGAATCATTTGAATGAAGGAGACTCTGAATCATTAAAGGAATCATTTGAATGAAGGAGACTCTGAATCATTAAAGGAATCATTTGAATGAAGGAGACTCTGAATCATTAAAGGAATCATTTGAATGAAGGAGACTATGAATCATTAAAGGAATCATTTGAATGAAGGAGACTATGAATCATTAAAGGAATCATTTGAATGAAGGAGACTATGAATCATTAAAGGAATCATTTGAATGAAGGAGACTCTGAATCATTAAAGGAATCATTTGAATGAAGGAGACTATGAATCATTAAAGGAATCATTTGAATGAAGGAGACTATGAATCATTAAAGGAATCATTTGAATGAAGGAGACTCTGAATCATTAAAGGAATCATTTGAATGAAGGAGACTCTGAATCATTAAAGGAATCATTTGAATGAAGGAGACTATGAATCATTAAAGGAATCATTTGAATGAAGGAGACTATGAATCATTAAAGGAATCATTTGAATGAAGGAGACTATGAATCATTAAAGGAATCATTTGAATGAAGGAGACTCTGAATCATTAAAGGAATCATTTGAATGAGTCTGAATCAGACCTGTGGGCGGAGACCTTGATCCCAGAGTTCTCGAAGAATCCTCCCTTCTTCTTCTGCTTCTTATCAGCGCCGGCGGCGGCGTTACCCTTCTGCTTAGTCTTCTTACCATCTACACAGAGGCGTTCAGATTTAGACATGTCCTATTCCCACACTAGCACACGCACTCTCCTGAGGAGAGAAGGATAAAGGTAGACCGGAACGTAGACTCACCCTTCTTCCCTTTATCGTCGGGTTTGGAGGTCTGAGGGACAGAACGTAGAGACGGCGGTTAGCTAACAATCCCGGCGCGTTTAGAGCTAGCAATAAATAAATAAATAATGAAACCTACCGAGGCTTCGTCGTTCTCCTCGGCGTGGTTCTCCGCATCTACAAAACACAAACACAGCGAGGGTTAGAGAAACGAGGCGTCCAGCGTGCAGTGAGGGCTGCAGGCCAGCGGGGGGCGGTACCTCCGTCTGCAGGCGGCGCAGCGTCCTTGTTCAGCTTCTTCTTCAGCTGAGCCAGCTCCTCCTCGATAGATAGAACTGTACAGAGGAGGAGGAGGAGGAGGAGGAGGGTTAATAATTACGGTTCCTCCACACACAGGAGGAGGAGAACCAGAGCAGGATGAAGATACTCACCGTCACCGTCACCTTCAGCCGCTGGATTAGAGGCCTGAGGAGGAGGAGAAACACGGTGAGAGGAACTCAGACACCTTCTGATTGGCTACTGAACCGACAATCCATAAGAGACGAGGAGAAACGCGCTCCGAGTCAGGGCATTCAAGTCAGTGAAATAGAAATGTAGAGTCAGGTATTTAAAATCAGAGTCAGGAAACAGTCACAGAGTCAGGGATTCAGAGTCGGAGGGAATCAGAGAGTCAGAGTCAAAGGATTAGAAATTCTGAGTCAGGGATCCAGAGAGTCGGAAACAGGAAACAGTCACTGAGTCAGGGCATCAGAGTCAGGGATTCAGAGAGTCAGCAAAACACAAAATCAGCAAGTCAGGGCATCAAAGTCAGTGAATTAGAAATGTAGGGTCAGGGATTCAGAGAGTCAGAGTCAAAGAATTAGAAATTCTGAGTCAGGAATCAGTCAGAGAATCAGAGTCAGGGATTCAGAGGGTCAGCAAAACAGAGTCAGGGCATCAGAGTCAATGAATAAAACATTTAGAGTCAGGGAAGCAGAGAGTCAGAGTCAAAGAATCAGAAATTTTGAGTCAGGAATCAGTCAGAATCAGAGTCAGGGATTCAGAGAGTGAGGGATTCAGAGAGTCAGAGTCAAAGAATTAGAAATTCTGAGTCAGGAATCAGTTAGAGAATCAGAGTCAGGGATTCAGAGAGTCAGCAAAACACAAAATCAGCAAGTCAGGGCATCAAAGTCAGTGAATTAGAAATGTAGAATTAGGGATTCAAAGAGTCAGTCAGAAAATAAGACCAGGGAAGAACCAGGGAATCAGAGAGTCAGAGTCAAAGAATTAGAAATTATGAGTCAGGAATCAGTCAGAGAATCAGAGTCAGCGATTCAGAGAATCAGAGTCAGGGATTCAGAGAATCAGAGTCAGGGATTCAGAGAGTCAGAGTCAGGGATTCAGAGAGTCAGAGTCAAAGAATTAGAAATTCTGAGTCAGAAATCAGTCAGAGAATCAGAGTCAGCGATTCAGAGAATCAGAGTCAGCGATTCAGAGAATCAGAGTCAGCGATTCAGAGAATCAGAGTCAGGGATTCAGAGAATCAGAGTCAGGGATTCAGAGAGTCAGAGTCAGCGATTCAGAGAATCAGAGTCAGCGATTCAGAGAATCAGAGTCAGGGATTCAGAGAATCAGAGTCAGGGATTCAGAGAGTCAGAGTCAAAGAATTAGAAATTCTGAGTCAGAAATCAGTCAGAGAATCAGAGTCAGGGATTCAGAGAGTCAGAGATTCAGAGAGTCAGGGAATCAGAGAGTCAGAGATTCAGAGAGTCAGAGTCAGGGATTCAGAGAGTCAGGGATTCGGAGAGTCAGAGTCAGGGATTCAGAGAATCAGAGTCAGGGATTCAGAGAGTCAGAGTCAAAGAATTAGAAATTCTGAGTCAGAAATCAGTCAGAGAATCAGAGTCAGGGATTCAGAGAGTCAGGGAATCAGAGAGTCAGAGTCAGGGAATCAGAGAGTCAGAGATTCAGAGAGTCAGAGTCAGGGATTCAGAGAGTCAGGGATTCGGAGAGTCAGAGCCAGGGAATCCGAGAGTCAGTCAGGAAATCCGAGAGTCAGAGCCAGGGAATCAGAGTCAGAGAGTCAGAGTCAGGGAATCAGAGAGTCAGAGTCAGGGAATCAGAGAGTCAGAGCCAGGGAATCAGAGAGTCAGAGTCAGGGAATCAGAGAGTCAGAGTCAGGGAATCAGAGAGTCAGAGTCAGGGAATCAGAGAGTCAGAGTCAGGGAATCAGAGTCAGGGATTCAGAGAGTCAGAGTCAGGGATTCAGAGAGTCAGGGATTCAGAGAGTCAGAGCCAGGGAATCAGAGAGTCAGTCAGGGAATCCGAGAGTCAGAGCCAGGGAATCAGAGAGTCAGAGTCAGGGAATCAGAGAGTCAGAGAATCAGAGTCAGGGAATCAGAGAGTCAGGGATTCAGAGAGTCAGAGTCCGGGAATCAGAGAGTCAGAGTCAGGGATTCAGAGAGTCAGTCAGGGAATCAGAGAGTCAGAGTCAGGGAATCAGAGAGTCAGAGTCCGGGAATCAGAGAGTCAGGGAATCAGAGAGTCAGAGTCAGGGAATCAGAGAGTCAGAGTCAGGGAATCAGAGAGTCAGAGTCAGGGAATCAGAGTGACTGAATGAAAATGAGAGAAATGTTAAACTCACGGCGTCTGCAGACTCGTCTCCGTCCGAGTCCTCCATCGGGTCTCCGGTGGACTCTGTCTTCCCCATCTTCAGCTCCGGCTCGTCCCCGGACCTCTGGGTTTGTTTCCTCTTCTTCCCATCATGCTCAGCTTTAACCTGCGGGTGAAGAAGCAACCCAGGGTTCCGTCAGTCACCTTAAACCACAACCCCCCCCGCCACGCCCCGACCCCCCCCCCCCCCCCCGACGTACCTCGGTGGACTCGTCGTCGCTCTCGGAGTTCTGCTCCTCGTCGTCCTCCTCCTCCTCCTCGTCTTCGTCCTCCTCCTCTTTCGCCTCCTCTTCCCTCATGGCTTTTCCCGCCGACCTCCTCCTCTGCTTCTTGAACTTCCTGTCCCGCCTCCTGCGCCTCATCTCCGAGGAGCCGCCGAACCGCCGCCCGGGGTAGTCCGTGGGCACGGGGTCGAACTGGGCCCAGTGGTGCCTGTAGGGCCGGTAGTCCGGGTGGAAACCGCCCCTCTGGGGGAACACCAGCGGGTCCAGGAGGGACGGCAGGTTGCCGCCGGGTCCCCAGCCGGGGCCCCCGAAGTCGTCGAACTGCTCGAACCTGCCGCCCCGCCCCGGCATGCCCTCCTCCACCTCCGGGTGCATGCCCATCTGATTCATGTCGTTCCTCTTGGGCGGCGGGGGGAAGGTCCCGTCGGACCGCCGCCTCCCGAACTGCCGGCTCATCTGCCTGACGGAGGACTGTTCGAAGCCCCCTGTACGGTACATGAATCATTTAAGGAGTCAGTTTAATGACTCAGGACATGACTCATTAAAAAAACCATTTAAACAAATTAGGACGTAAATCATAAAGAGAATCACATGAATCAGGACATAAATCACTACAATGTCATGAATCGTTAAAAGAATCATTTGAATGAATCAGGACATGACTCATTCAAAGAATCATTTGAATGAACCAGGACGTGAATCATTATGAATGAATCACAATATGAATCATTTAAAAAACTATCCGAATGAACAAGAACACGAATCGTTACAATGACATGAATCATTAAAAGAATCATTTGAATAAGTCAGGACACGAATCGTTAAAGGAATCATTCAAATGAATCAGGACATGAATTGCTCCAATGATCTGAATCCTTAAAAGAATCGTTCAAATGAAGCAGGACGTGAATCGTTACAATGATTCGAATCCTTAAAAGAATCGTTCAAATGAACCAGGACGTGAATCGTTACAATGACTTGAATCTTTAAAAGAATCATTTGAATTAAATTTGAACATGAATCATTAAAAGAATCATTTGAATAAGTCAGGACACGAATCGTTAAAGGAATCATTCAAATGAATCTGGACATGAATTGCTCCAATGATCTGAATCCTTAAAAGAATCGTTCAAATGAAGCAGGACGTGAATCGTTACAATGACTTGAATCTTTAAAAGAACCATTTGAATGAATCAGGACAAGAATCATTAAAATGACATGAATCGTTAAGAGTCATTTGAATAAATCAGGACATGGATCATTTTAAAAAAAAATCATGCGAATGAATGAGGACACGAATCATTACACTGACACGACTCTTTAAAAGAATCATTTGAATCAAATTTGAACATGAATCGTTAAAGGAATCATTTGAATGAATCAGGACATGAATCATATGGCAGTAGCCCTGTGTGTAGCCCAGTGGTTATAAGGTACTGGACTAGTAATCGAAAGGTCCACTACCACTGCCGGGTTGCCACTGTTGGGCCCTTGAGCAAGGCCCTTAACACTCGCTTTGGATAAAAAGTCTGGACGCCGTCAGGAGTCGCTAAGGGTGACGTTTACGCCGCGCCCGGCCGCCGCCCACGTTCGCCGGTACTGCGCCTCCGTGACCAATAAGAACCTGGAGATCGGGCGTGTCCCTGAGGGGGCGAGACCCCGCCCGGCGACCGTGAGGGTGTAAAGTATCTCACCTCTGCCGGCGGCTCCTCCTCTCCAGCCGGGGTATCCTGGATGTGGAGACGACAAAAAGAAGCTCCGTTAGAACAGAACACGTCGCTGCGTTTACACCAGGACCCACCGACCCACCGACCCCGGGGAGGGCGGAGGAGCCTAGTGGGTCGGGCTTAGGGCTCAAATCCACCCACGGGGCGTCACCGTCCACGGTCGAGCAAGCCGCTCAAGCCTGGGGGTCACGGTCTAGGTTCTTATTCCGATTCCAGGTCAGTCGCTCTTGGACCATGATCGCCCAGTGGGTAGAGAGTTCGAATCCCATTCATTCAGCCACTGTTGGGCCCTTGAGCAAGGCCCTTAACCCTGTCTGCCTCTGGAGTGCCATACAAGGGTGCTTCCAAACAGGCTGGGGTATATATACTGTATGTGTATATATATACATATAATGCGAATAAAATCTAATATATAAACAATGAAAAACATTTTAACGTGCGTATACATTTTTTTAAATGTATATAAACATTTAAACTCTCTATTTATGCACTGTGATAAGGATTGGAGCGAACACAGCATTTATTTATTAATTATTAAGATTTCATTAAATCATTTCACCCTCGGGTTTCCTTTTGAATTGAATAGAGAACTGCGTTCGTTTCGGATTAGCCGAGCTGAGAAGTCGCGTCTGTTTAAACGCTCTTTAAACCGAACATGCACCGAATTCGATGCTCTTTTTTCAGTATTTATTTAATTTCGCTTTAATAATGATGATAAATTCATTAAAAACAACGCGTGTTAAGGACAATCTTTAGCAACATTAGCAACGTTAGCCAGAAAGCTAACAATGCTAACATGCTACCGGTGCGCGTTCGAGCGTATTTAGATATTTCCGACAAATCTAATCAACACAATCACGCGTTTACGCATTAATTGTGTATTAATCTACATTTATCAAGCAACTCCAGTATCAAAAAAGGAGAACATCCGTGTTATAAATCAATAATCACCTGAACCGCGTCCCCAACCAGCCATTCTTACAATGCAGCTAATGCGCCAGCTAGCTTCTTCTTCTACTGCACCGCTTACATCCGGGTTCTCCACAGCGCCCCCTAACTGCTATACTTCATCACAACACGACAAAGTTACTCGTGTCCACTTTCGGGACGTTTTTAAATCTCTGACCCCACATGTAGTGCTTGTTTTGATTGATAAGTGGCCAGATCTGGTCATTCTTCTGAACCAGGGGCCAAAAATGGCCCCATAAAATGGTACCCCGAGGCACAGTGTGTGTTTTTATTGCTAAGTGGCCCGTACTGTTCGGTACCTATGTGTCTGTTTGGTCACCCTTCTGAACCAGGGACCAACAATACTCTTTCCAAAATGGTACCCTGAGGTACCCACATCTAGCAGACGTCTTTGTCCAAAGCGACTTTGTACTTTTAACAGTAAACAGTCTGAGCTATTGAGGGTTAAGAGCCTTGCTCAGGGGCCCAACAGTGGCGACCTGGCAGCAGCCTAATGATTACTCGTCCTGTGCCTTAACCGCTACGCTACAACCGCCTACAATTAAGACAATTATGACTGAATGGAGTTTGATCGATTGAGGATTAAGAGCCTCGCTCAGGGGCCCGACATTGGCAACTTGTAATCGTACTGTACCTGAGTACCCGTGCTAAACTTGGTTACCCTTGTAGCATCACGACTGTGAGAGTAATTTAGCATTAAGCGCACAACAACGTCCGGTTTTAGGGCGGACAGACCGGTTTTCCATCCGCCCCGCCTGTCCGCAGTCCGAACCGGACACTTGTAACGATCATGATTAAGTAAATACATTAAAAAATGCGAATAAAATCTATATATATATATAAATTATATATATTTTAATTAAGATAAACATTTAAGCTCGCTATTTATGCATTTTAATAAGTATTGAGGCAAATAAAGTATTTATTTAATAATTATTAAGATTTAATTAAGTCATTTTCAGCCTCAGGTTTCCTTGTGAATAGAAAACTGCGAGGAAATAGAACTTCACTAGGTAGGGAACAAGTCAGCATAGTCCACATGTGCACTTCGATTTGAGACGCACCCATTCTCATTCCCCAAGATGATGATGATGATGATGGATCAAAGGTTCTGGTTTTACTGCAGAAATAAATACAAACAGGATCCACCAATCAGAAAACGCATGAGTTTGATGAGCAGGAGAATGGGCCAATCATAATGCGAGTTTTCCCGACAGGGCGGGGTTAGGAGAGTTTGTATGTGTGGAGTCTCCTGACCGGATAGGAAGAGTCGGTTCGGTTTATTTTCCGTTATTCCGATCATTTAGTTGGATGTTTTTACGGTTATTAAAAGTGTATTTACTGTGTATTTTATTTACCATTAGAGCTTTATAAAGCAGCAGCAGCAGCACTTATCACTACAGTAGATGAAGTGTTTCTAGACTGTATCCAGTGTTTGTACCGTTATTAGTCAGGGTCAGTAGTAATTAGATCAGTGATGGGGAACCGGGGAATGGACGATTTAATCGCTTTAATTAATAAACTCCAGGACGCGTTCAGTTCTATCGGACAGAGCTGTAATGTGGAGCTGCCCCAGATCGCGGTGGTCGGGGGCCAGAGCGCCGGAAAGAGCTCCGTGCTGGAGAACTTCGTGGGCAGGTTAGCATCATGCTAAAGCTATTAGATTTAAAATACATACTTACGTATATTCTATATAGTGCATACTATTCAGTACTGCATACTTATGTACTTGTTTTATTTAAAATACATACTTACATACTACATAGTGCATACTAGAGATACTGCATACTATCATCCATCCATACTTACATACTACATAGTGCATACTGCACACTTCCATACTTATTTATTTAAAATACATACTTATATACTACATAGTGCATACTGCACACTTCCATACTTATATACTACATAGTGCATACTGCACACTTCCATACTTATATACTACATAGTGCATACTGCATACTTCCATACTTATTTATTTAAAATACATACTTACATACTACATAGTGCATACTAGATACTGCATACTTATACTATCATCCATCCATACTTACATACTACATAGTGCATACTGCATACTTCCATACTTATTTATTTAAAATACATACTTACATACTACATAGTGCATACTAGATACTGCATACTTATACTATCATCCATCCATACTTACATACTACATAGTGCATACTGCATACTTCCATACTTATTTATTTAAAATACATACTTACATACTACATAGTGCATACTAGATACTGCATACTTATACTATCATCCATCCATACTTACATACTACATAGTGCATACTGCATACTTCCATACTTATTTATTTAAAATACATACTTACATACTACATAGTGCATACTAGATACTGCATACTTATACTATCATCCATCCATACTTACATACTACATAGTGCATACTGCATACTTCCATACTTATTTATTTAAAATACATACTTACATACTACATAGTGCATACTAGATACTGCATACTTATACTATCATCCATCCATACTTACATACTACATAGTGCATACTGCATACTTCCATACTTATTTATTTAAAATACATACTTACATACTACATAGTGCATACTGCACACTTCCATACTTATTTATTTAAAATACATACTTACATACTACATAGTGCATACTAGATACTGCATACTTATACTATCATCCATCCATACTTACATACTACATAGTGCATACTGCATACTTCCATACTTATTTATTTAAAATACATACTTACATACTACATAGTGCATACTAGATACTGCATACTTATACTATCATCCATCCATACTTACATACTACATAGTGCATACTGCATACTTCCATACTTATTTATTTAAAATACATACTTACATACTACATAGTGCATACTAGATACTGCATACTTATACTATCATCCATCCATACTTACATACTACATAGTGCATACTGCATACTTCCATACTTATTTATTTAAAATACATACTTACATACTACATAGTGCATACTAGATACTGCATACTTATACTATCATCCATCCATACTTACATACTACATAGTGCATACTGCACACTTCCATACTTATTTATTTAAAATACATACTTACATACTACATAGTGCATACTAGATACTGCATACTTATACTATCATCCATCCATACTTACATACTACATAGTGCATACTGCACACTTCCATACTTATTTATTTAAAATGCATACTTACATACTACATAGTGCATACTGCATACTTCCATACTTATATACTACATAGTGCATACTGCATACTTATACTATCATCCATCCATACTTACATACTACATAGTGCATACTGCACACTTCCATACTTATTTATTTAAAATGCATACTTATATTCTACATAGTGCATACTATACAATACTATACAATACTGCATACTTCCATACTTATTTTATTTAGTGTGCATGCTTATATACTTTATAGTACATACTATACAATACTGCATACTTTCATACTTATTTTTTAATGCATACTTACATACTATGTAGTGCATACTATACAGCGCTACATACTATCATAGTTATATTATTTTTAATGCATACTTCCACACTACACAGTGCATACTACTGTACAATACTGCATACATCCATACTTATTTTATTTTCAGTGCATACTTGCATACTACATAGTGCATACTATAAATTAATGCGTACGTCCATACTTATTTTATTTTCAGTGCATACTTACATACTATGTAGTACATACTGTACAATACTGTATAATACTGCACTCTTACATGTTTTATTTTAAATGCATACTTGCATACTACACAGTGCATACTGTACAATGCTTGTTATTAAAAATGCATACTTATATACTTGTGTACTACATTCCACACACACACACAGCGGCGTGTTTTTGACTCCGACGTGAGTGAAGCGTCCTCGGGCGAGCGGGTTTGAACGTGTCTGATCGTGTCAGGTGGTGAAGGTGTTCCTCAGACCTGCGGGCGTCTCTAACACACCTACCTGAACCTGCGCTCTGAGCTCTGAGGTCAGGTGTCTCGTCCTCGTACTGACCGCCTCTCTCTCTCTCCCTCTCTCTCCCTCTCTCACTCTCTCTCTCTCTCTCTCTCTCTCTCTCTCCGCCCCTCAGGGATTTCCTCCCGCGTGGGTCCGGTATCGTCACTCGCCGGCCGCTCGTCCTCCAGCTGCTGAACAGTAAAGCAGGTACGTCTGGGCTGTGAGGTGCGGTGGAGGGTGTTTCACCGCTCCGTGTCTGACCCCGCCTTTCTCCCCCGTCCCTCTCAGAGTACGCAGAGTTCCTGCACTGCAAGGGCCGCAAGTTCGTGGACTTCGACGAGGTGCGACTGGAGATCGAGGCCGAGACCGACCGGATCACCGGATCCAATAAGGGGATCTCACCGGTTCCCATCAACCTGAGGGTCTACTCACCCAACGGTAACCAACACTGTCAGCAGTGTAGCCACGCCCACTCAGCAGTGTAGCCACGCCCATTAAGCAGTGTAGCCACACCCATTCAGCCTACATCGGTCTATCCATCCATGCCTACTCAGCAGTGTAGCCACGCCCACTCAGCAGTGTAGCCACGCCCATTCAGCAGTGTAGCCATGCCCATTCAGCAGTGTAGCCATGCCCGTTCAGCCTACAGCGGTCTATCCATCCACGCCCATTCAGCAGTGTAGCCACGCCCACTCAGCATACAGCAGTGTAGCCACGCCTACTCAGCATACAGCAGTGTAGCCACGCCTACTCAGCATACAGCAGTGTAGCCACGCCCACTCAGCATACAGCAGTGTAGCCACGCCCACTCAGCATACAGCAGTGTAGCCACGCCCACTCAGCAGTGTAGCCACGCCCATTCAGCCTACATCGGTCTATCCATCCACGCCCATTCAGCAGTGTAGCCACGCCCACTCAGCATACAGCAATGTAGCCACACCCATTCAGCAGTGTAGCCACGCCCATTCAGCAGTGTAGCCACGCCCACCCAGCATACAGCAGTGTAGCCACGCCCATTCAGCCTACAGCGGTCTATCCATCCACGCCCACTCAGCAGTGTAGCCACGCCCACTCAGCATACAGCGGTCTATCCATCCACGCCCACTCAGCAGTGTAGCCACGCCCATTCAGCCTACAGCTGTGTAGCCACGCCCATTCAGCAGTGTAGCCACGCCCATTCAGCCTACAGCAGTTTATCCATCCACACCCATTCAACAGTGTAGTCTATCAGCAGTCTATCCATCCACGCCCATTCAGCAATATAGCCACGCCCATTCAGCAGTGTAGCCACACCCACTCAGCATACAGCAGTGTATCCACGCCCACTCAGGCGCCCTTGATGCCAGAACCATTCTTGGTCCAGAGTCCCTCACCCAAGGGAGTAAGCTGGTATCCATGACGACAGGCAGAGTCACCACATACTGTTGCCGCTGACTACGCACCTTTGATCTGCCTGTATTTGTCTCCCAGTGCTGAACCTGACTCTGATCGATCTTCCCGGCATGACCAAGGTTGCCGTGGGCGACCAGCCACAGGACATCGAGTTCCAGATCAGGTAACCAATCAATTCCGGGTCTGAGCCGGTCGGGCGTACCGGACCCGGCGTTCAATAAGACCGTGAGTGTGTGTGTGTGTGTGTGTGTGTAGGGACATGCTGCTGCAGTTCATCACTAAAGAGAGCTGCCTGATCCTTGCCGTCACTCCGGCTAACACCGACCTCGCCAACTCAGACGCCCTCAAAGTCGCCAAGGAGGTGGACCCTCAAGGTACACGCCCGCCGAACCTGTGTGTGTGGGGGGGTAAATACGGTGGTAGCGTGAGTGCTTACTGACCCTGGAACGTCCCCCGTGCAGGTCTGCGCACCATCGGCGTGATCACCAAGCTGGACCTGATGGACGAGGGGACCGACGCCCGGGACATCCTGGAGAACAAGCTGCTGCCGCTACGTCGAGGTCCAGGACTTGCGCCAACACACACACACACACTCACACCTGTAGTAGAGATGTGTAGACCACGCCTTGTTTTGAACCGTGTGTGTGTGTAGGTTACATCGGCGTGGTGAACCGCAGTCAGAAGGACATCGACGGCAGGAAGGACATCCGCGCCGCTCTGGCCGCCGAGAGGAAGTTCTTCCTGTCTCATCCGGCGTACAGGCACATGGCAGAGAGGATGGGCACGCCCTACCTGCAGAAGACGCTCAACCAGGTACACCAGCATGCCAGCATGCTTTTGACTCTCCTTTGACGCTCCTTTGACTCTCCTTTGACGCTCCTTTGACTCTCCTTTGACGCTCCTTTGACTCTCCTTTGGCGCTCCTTTGACTCTCCTTTGACGCTCCTTTGACTCTCCTTTGACTCTCTTTTGGCGCTCCTTTGACTCTCCTTTGACTCTCCTTTGACTCTCCTTTGGCGCTCCTTTGACTCTCCTTTGACTCTCCTTTGACTCTCTTTTGGTGCTCCTTTGACTCTCCTTTGGCGCTCCTTTGACTCTCCTTTGGCGCTCCTTTGACTCTCCTATGGCGCTCCTTTGACGCTCCTTTGACGCTCCTTTGGCGCTCCTTTGACTCTCCTATGGCGCTCCTTTGACGCTCCTTTGACTCTCCTTTGACTCTCCTTTGACGCTCCTTTGACGCTCCTTTGACTCTCCTTTGGCGCTCCTTTGACTCTCCTTTGACGCTCCTTTGACTCTCCTTTGACTCTCCTTTGACGCTTCTTTGACTCTCCTTTGACTCTCCTTTGACGCTCCTTTGACTCTCTTTTGGCGCTCCTTTGACTCTCCTTTGGCGCTCCTTTGACGCTCCTTTGACTCTCCTTTGACGCTCCTTTGACTCTCTTTTGACACTCCTTTGGCGCTCCTTTGACTCTCCTTTGGCGCTCCTTTGACTCTCCTTTGACTCTACTTTGGCGCTCCTTTGACTCTCCTTTGGCGCTCCTTTGACTCTCCTTTGACGCTCCTTTGACTCTCCTTTGACTCTCTTTTGGCGCTCCTTTGACTCTCCTTTGGCGCTCCTTTGACTCTCCTTTGGCGCTCCTTTGACTCTCCTTTGACGCTCCTTTGACTCTCCTTTGACTCTCTTTTGGCGCTCCTTTGACTCTCCTTTGACGCTCCTTTGACTCTCCTTTGACTCTCCTTTGACTCTCCTTTGGCGCTCCTTTGGCACTCCTTTGGCGCTCCTTTGATCCTCCTTTGATCCTCCTTTGACGTTCCTTTGGCGCTCCTTTGACGCTCCTTTGGCGCTCCTTTGACGCTCCTTTGGCGCTCCTTTGACGCTCCTTTGGCGCTCCTTTGGCGCTCCTTTGACGCTCCTTTGGCGCTCCTTTGGCGCTCCTTTGACGCTCCTTTGGCACTCCTTTGACGCTCCTTTGGCGCTCCTTTGACGCTCCTTTGGCGCTCCTTTGACTCTCCTTTGACTCTCTTTTGGCGCTCCTTTGACTCTCCTTTGACTCTCCTTTGACTCTCCTTTGGCGCTCCTTTGACTCTCCTTTGACGCTCCTTTGACTCTCCTTTGACTCTCTTTTGGTGCTCCTTTGACTCTCCTTTGGCGCTCCTTTGACTCTCCTTTGGCGCTCCTTTGACTCTCCTATGGCGCTCCTTTGACGCTCCTTTGACGCTCCTTTGGCGCTCCTTTGACTCTCCTATGGCGCTCCTTTGACGCTCCTTTGACTCTCCTTTGACTCTCCTTTGACGCTCCTTTGACGCTCCTTTGACTCTCCTTTGGCGCTCCTTTGACTCTCCTTTGACGCTCCTTTGACTCTCCTTTGACTCTCCTTTGACGCTCCTTTGACTCTCTTTTGGCGCTCCTTTGACTCTCCTTTGGCGCTCCTTTGACGCTCCTTTGACTCTCCTTTGACGCTCCTTTGACTCTCTTTTGACACTCCTTTGGCGCTCCTTTGACTCTCCTTTGGCGCTCCTTTGACTCTCCTTTGACTCTACTTTGGCGCTCCTTTGACTCTCCTTTGGCGCTCCTTTGACTCTCCTTTGACGCTCCTTTGACTCTCCTTTGACTCTCTTTTGGCGCTCCTTTGACTCTCCTTTGGCGCTCCTTTGACTCTCCTTTGGCGCTCCTTTGACTCTCCTTTGACGCTCCTTTGACTCTCCTTTGACTCTCTTTTGGCGCTCCTTTGACTCTCCTTTGACGCTCCTTTGACTCTCCTTTGACTCTCCTTTGACGCTCCTTTGGCACTCCTTTGGCGCTCCTTTGATCCTCCTTTGATCCTCCTTTGACGTTCCTTTGGCGCTCCTTTGACGCTCCTTTGGCGCTCCTTTGACGCTCCTTTGGCGCTCCTTTGACGCTCCTTTGGCGCTCCTTTGGCGCTCCTTTGACGCTCCTTTGGCGCTCCTTTGGCGCTCCTTTGACGCTCCTTTGGCACTCCTTTGACGCTCCTTTGGCGCTCCTTTGACGCTCCTTTGGCGCTCCTTTGGCGCTCCTTTGACGCTCCTTTGGCGCTCCTTTGGCGCTCCTTTGACGTTCCTTTGGCGCTCCTTTGACGCTCCTTTGGCGCTCCTTTGACGCTCCTTTGGCACTCCTTTGGCGCTCCTTTGATCCTCCTTTGACGTTCCTTTGGCGCTCCTTTGACGCTCCTTTGGCGCTCCTTTGACGCTCCTTTGACGTTCCTTTGGCGGTCCTTTGACGTTCCTTTGGCGCTCCTTTGACGCTCCTTTGGCGCTCCTTTGATCCTCCTTTGACGCTCCTTTGGCACTCCTTTGACGCTCCTTTGGCACTCCTTTGGCGCTCCTTTGATCCTCCTTTGACGCTCCTTTGGCGCTCCTTTGACGTTCCTTTGGCACTCCTTTGGCACTCCTTTGTCGCTCCTTTGATCCTCCTTTGACTCTCCTTTTGACGCTCCTTTGACGCTCCTTTGGCACTCCTTTGGTGCTCTTTTGACACTCCTTTGGTGCTATGTTGATGCTCCTTTGACACTACTTTGGCACTCCTTTGACGCTCCTTTGGCACTCCTTTGACGCTCCTTTGGCACTCCTTTGACGCTCCTTTGGCACTCCTTTGACGCTCCTTTGGCACTACTTTGACGCTCCTTTGGCACTCCTTTGACGCTCCTTTGGCACTACTTTGACGTTACTTTGACGTTACTTTGGCACTCCTTTGACTCTCCTTTGGTGCTATGTTGATGCTCCTTTGGCGCTACTTTGGCACTCCTTTGACGCTCCTTTGGCACTACTTTGACGTTACTTTGACGTTACTTTGGCACTCCTTTGACTCTCCTTTGGTGCTATGTTGATGCTCCTTTGACGCTCCTTTGGCACTCCTTTGACGCTCCTTTGGCACTACTTTGACGTTACTTTGACGTTACTTTGGCACTCCTTTGACTCTCCTTTGGTGCTATGTTGATGCTCCTTTGGCGCTACTTTGGTGCTCCTTAGAGACTCCTTTGGCGCTTCTTTGTCTTGTTGACGATTGGCTTATACCTTAGACGTCCCAGGCTCTTGTTCTCCTTGCACGGAGGGTTGGGATTTCAGATATTTGGTTCAACCTTTCATACTTTTGGTGGGCGCTCTTCCAATTCTGAGGTGTTCCTCAAGGTTCCTCAGCTCATCTAGCCTTCAGGAGGTTCCTGGTCCAGACCTGCCGTAGGTTCCACAGTGGTGACCCTCAAGTGTTTGGGTTTGGGTTCCTCCTGTTTGCCTCGATGATGAGTCCTCAAGGTCTCTCCAAACCTTCTCATTGGTGCTGGGACCAGGACCCATGGTGCTCAGTTAGCCAGTTAGCATTTACACTGATTAGCGTGTGTGTGGTTTGTTTGTTTGTGCAGCAACTGACCAATCACATCCGAGAGACGCTGCCCAGCCTGCGCAGTAAGCTGCAGAGTCAGCTCCTGTCCATGGAGAAGGAGGTGGAGGACTACAAGAACTTCAAACCCGACGATCCCACACGCAAGACCAAAGCTCTGCTGCTGTGAGCTCCACCTACACTACAGTGTGTGTCACAGATCCCAGCAGTGGTGTTCAGAATGCTCTCACACTCCCCCTGTGTGTGTGTGTGTGTGTGTGTGTGTGTGTGTGTGTGTGTGTGTGTGTGTGTGTGTAGGATGGTGCAGCAGTTCGCTCTGGATTTTGAGAAGAGGATCGAGGGATCTGGAGATCAGGTGGAAACTCTGGAACTCTCCGGAGGAGCTCGAATCAACCGCATCTTCCACGAGCGCTTCCCCTTCGAACTGGTGAAGGTCAGCGCCACAACAATTACACAACAACTACACAACAAAAACTGCACAACAGAACAAAAATAACACAACAACTACTACACAAGTACACAACAATAACACAACAACTACATAACAACAACAATTACACAACAACAACTATACAACAACACAACTACAACATAATGACAACATAACTACAATAACACAATATCACAACTACAACACAACAAGAACTCAACAATAACAAACACAACTACGTACAGTAACACAACTACACAATTACAACTAAACAACATAACTACAACACAACAATAACACAACAACAACTACAACACAACTGCATCACAACAACAATAACACAACGCAACTTCAATAACACAACTACAACACAACAACAATAACAACTACACAACTATAACACAGCTACACAATAATAACTAAACAACACTACTACACAATAACAACAACAATAACACATCAACACAACAACTATAACAACACAACAATAACATCAACACAGCTATGACACAACTACACAATTACAACAACACTACACAACAATAAAACATCAACACAACATCTATAACAACCACACAACTACAACACAACAATAACAACTACACATCTATGACACAACTACACAACAACAATAACAAATAATAACTACACAACACAACTACACATACAATAACAACACAACTACAGCAACACAACATCAATGACAACGTGCTACAATAACACAACAAAACAACTATTACAACATAACTACAATAACATAACTACACAATAACACCAACACAACAACATTAATAACACAATAACAACACAACTACACAAATACAACAACAACACAACTACAGCAACACAACATTTATAACAAATACACAACAAGAACCAACACAACAACAACAATGGATGGAAGTGTGTGATTGGCCAGCTCTGTGTGTGTGTGTGTGTGTGTGTGTGTGTGTGTGTGTGTGTGTGTGTTAGATGGAGTTTGATGAGAAGGAGTTGAGGAGAGAGATCAGTTACGCCATCAAAAACATCCACGGTGTAAGGCAAGTACCACACACAAACACACACACACACACACACACACTCACACACACACACACACTCACATCCAGACTTACAGATAATGTCAGAAGTTTACATACACCTGTAGAACTGAATTTCACGTTCGTGTGTGTGTGTGTGTGTGTGTGTGGCGTGGATCAGGACGGGCTTGTTCACCCCTGACCTGGCGTTTGAGGCCATAGTGAAAAAGCAGATCATTAAACTGAAGGAGCCGTGTCTCAAATGCATCGACCTGGTCATCCAGGAGCTCATCAACACAGTCAGGCAGTGCTCCACCAAGGTAGCGCATGAAGCCTGATGGGAAGGGTGGAAGGGGACCGTCTGCTCAGCTTCGGCAGGGTTATCTTCCCGTTTCTAACATTTCCACCACAGAAATGCCCAGTTGAGGGCCACTTTGGCGCAAAATATGTAGGCAGTTGAGGTAAAAGCCTCCAAATATCTTCAGAAGCTTGATGAGGCTGCATAGGCAGAAGGTTGATAAGAGGCAGTAGCGACTAAGCAACTGCAGTCAGGCAAAGAGAGTGGAGATAAGGAGATGACGAAGAGCTGAAGGGTAAGGGTCAAACCGATAGCTCTACAATAACAGGGCCAGGAAGATGGTTCCGGACCCAACTAGTTTTAAAGAGTTTAGGGGGTAGTGCTAACTAGAAGACTTCAGAGAGCCTAGAGTATACTACCAACTGGATGGCCTTGGAGAACTACAGGAACAGGGTCAAGAAAGTTCAGTGGGCAGGGCCAGGAGGATCGCTCTGAAGAGCTGAGGAGCCTTGGCAAGGAAGATGGCCCAAAGAGCTGAGGAGCTTGGGCCAGAAAGATGCCTCCAAAGAGCTGAGGAGTTTAGGCCAAGAGCCAAGAGTAATGGACTGAGTGATGCCCTCAGTGAGCTTTAAGGACAGGACCAGGCAGAAGGCTTTAAAGACTTAAAAAGTTCAGGTCAGGAAGATGATTTAAAGACCTGAAGAACCCAGGCCAGGAATATGCTTCCAAAGAGTTGATAAGGCCTGGAAGATGGCCCCAAAGAGCTGAGTGACCCAGGCCAGAAAGACACTTCCAAAGAGTTGATAAGGCCAGGCCAGGAAGATGAGTGAGTTGTGTCCAAGAGATAGCCTTAGAGAGCTTTGAAGACAGGACCAGGCAGATGGCAGGGCTATGGCTGGGGAGATGGAAGGACTAAGTAAATGGCCAGAGCAAGGAAGATGGTCCAAAGAGATGAGGAACCCAGGCCAGGAATATGCTTTCAATGGGCTGATAAGGCCAGGACGATGGCTCCAAAGAGCTGAGGAACCCAGGCCAGGAGGATGGCTCCAAAGACCCGATGAGTCCAGGCCAGGAATATGCTTTCAATGGGCTGATAAGGCCAGGACGATGGCTCCAAAGAGCTGAGAAGACCGGACCAGAAAGATGGCTCTAAAGAGCTAAGAGGACTGGGCCAGAGAAATGGCCCCAGAGAGCTTTGAGGACAGGACCAGGCAGATGGCCCCAGAAAGCAAAGGGAACAGAGCAAAGGAGAGGGAAGGGTTAAGTAGACGGCTCCAAAGAGCTTGAGTGAGGGAGCTGAGAGAGGCCCAAACAAATGAAGCTGCAGAGCTGAGGAAACAGAGCAAAGACAGTCACTCCAAAGACCTGAAGGTTCAGGGTCAAGTAGATCTTTAAAGAGCTAAGGTCGTCCTGTCAGTAGAACCTTTCCCCAGGACTCTCCATAGGAGATAAGATGATGACGCTGTTGACGATGCATCGTTCAGTCCATTTCCACCTGAACCTTTACGAAGCTGTGCAGAACGTCCCCTCGCCCTCAGCATGGTCTTGCCCTGGTCTCTGATGGAGCATGTGGAGAAGGCCAGTGTTACTTCCTGTCGCTGGCCTCGGTTACAGACAAGCTTCTGGATTCCACCAGTTCTCCTGCACACTAGGCATGTGCCAGTGCGCCAGCTTGCCATATACTACAATATTAGGTTGTGGACACCATGGTGACACCAGATGTTGCCCCGGCACACGCCTACCTTTTATTACAGAGGAACCAAGTGGAGGTCTTGAGTAAAGACTGGTAATCCAGTGGTTCAGCGGTAAAACAAGCCAGTCCACTAGTGCCGGAACCCAGGGGTCAAATCCTAGCAGCCTATTGGTCAAACAGCGTAGGCATTGGGTGGTGCACTTGTCAGTGCGCTCTCTCTCAGTGCAGGTCCCAAGCGTGAGTCAGGAAGGGTGTCCGACATCCAGGGGTCGAATCTTAGCAGTCCGAAGGGGGGGGAGGGTGGTCGGACAGCCTAGCCATTAGGAGGTGCACTTGTCAGTGCGCTCTCTCTCAGTGCAGGTCCCAAGCCCGCATACTACAAGGAGGGTTGAGTCAGGAAGGGCATCCGACATCCAGGGTTCAAATCTTAGCAGTCCGAAGTGTAGTGGGGGTGGCCACTTGTCAGTGCGCTCTCTCTCAGTGCACGTCACACGCTTGGATAAGGAGGATCGAGTCAGGAAGGGCATCCGAAACCCAGGGGTCGAATCTTAGCAGTCCGAAGAGGGGGTGGCCACTTGTCAGTGCTCTCTCTCAGTGCAGGTCCCAAGCCTGCATACAATAAGGAGGGTTGAGTCAGGACGGGCATCCGAAATCCAGGGGTGGAATCTTAGCAGTCCGAAGGGCGGGTAGCCAGGCAGCCTAGCCAATGGGAGGTGCACTTGTCAGTGCGCTCTCTCTCAGTGCAGGTCCCAAGCCCCTAAATAAGAGCTCCCCTCTGGTTCCTCAGGTGATGCAGATGAGATCTGAGGGGAACCAGGAGCTTGTCAGATTTGAGACGATGTCTGTATCAAGAAAATAACCCCGACTTCTTTCTTCTTCTCTCTTCTCCCATTTTTATTCACATCCGATCTCTTTTATTTTACGTTTTATTTTATTTATCTTCCCTCCCTTCATCCGGCCGAACCCCCCCACCCCTCACGTTCCCCGTTATCGAATTATCCTCGCCCCTCCCTTCTCCCGAACACCCTACGGTGCCACAGGACGGGACTGTTCACCCCTGACCTGGCGTTCGAGGCCATAGTGAAAAAGCAGATCGTTCAACTGAAGCAGCCGTGTCTGAAATGTGTGGACCTGGTGGTGTCCGAACTGTCCACGCTCGGCCACAAGTGTACCGAGAAGGTAACGGGTGTGGTGGGAAGTGTGTGTG
>NC_086002.1:33382420-33409920 GCF_030014385.1 Trichomycterus rosablanca
GTTGTGTTGTTGCATAGTTGTTGTGGTGTAACTGTTGTTGTATACTTGTGTTATTGTTGTGTTGTACTTGTGTAGTTGTTGTTGCGCTGTTTTGTTGTGTAATTGTCATGTTTTTGTAGTTGTGTTGTTGTATAGTTGTTGTGGTGTAATTGTTGTTGTGTAGTTGTGCTATTGTTGTTGCATTGTACTTGTAGTTGTGCTATTGTTGTTGCATTGTACTTGTAGTTGTGTTATTGTTGTGTTGTACTTGTGTAGTTGTTGTTGTGTTGTGTAGTTGTTGTGTTATTGTTGTGTTGTACCTGTGTAGTTGTTGTTGTGTAATGTCATGTTATTGTAGTTGTGTTGTTGTTTAGTTGTTGTGGTGTAATTGTTGTTGTGTAGTTGTGCTATTGTTATTGCGTTGTACTTGTAGTTGTGTTATTGTTGTGTTGTACTTGTGTAGTTGTTGTGTTGTTTTGTTGTGTAATTGTCATGTTATTGTAGTTGTGTTGTTGTATAGTTGTTGTGGTGTAACTGTTGTTGTGTAGTTGTGCTATTGTTGTGTTGTACTTGTGTAGTTTTTGTTGCGTTGTTTTGTTGTGTAATTGTCATGTTATTGTAGTTGTGTTGTTGTATAGTTGTTGTGTTATTGTTGTGTTGTACCTGTGTAGTTGTTGTTGTGTAATTGTCATGTTATTGTAGTTGTGTTGTTGCATAGTTGTGGTGTAATTGTTGTTGTGTAGTTGTGCTATTGTTGTTGCATTGTACTTGTAGTTGTGTTATTGTTGTGTTGTACCTGTGTAGTTGTTGTTGTGTTGTGTAGTTGTTGTGTTATTGTTGCTGTGGTTGTTACTGTTGCTGTGTTGTTGTTGTGCTTTTTGATCTTACCCATTCGACCCGCACCGACGCCCCGCGTCTCGAACCGCGCCCGTTTATCTCTCCTCCTTCTTCTCCTTCCAGGCGGAGCACGAGGAGGGCTCTCCGGCCGACACCTTCTCCATGGACCCTCAGCTGGAGAGGCAGGTGGAGACCATCCGCAACCTGGTGGACTCCTACATCGGCATCGTCAACAAGAGCATCCGCGACCTCATGCCCAAGACCATCATGCACCTCATGATCAACAGCGTGAGTCCGGCTCCCACACGCCCGCGTCGTGTCCGGTTCCCCTCGCGCGCCCCTGCCTCACCCTCCCCTCTCTGTGTCCCTCAGACCAAGGACTTCATCCACCAGGAGCTCCTGGCGTTCCTCTACTCCAGCGCCGACCAGAGCGTCCTGATGGAGGAGTGCGCCGACCAGGCCCAGCGCCGGGAGGAGGTCCTGAGGATGTACCACGCCCTCAAGGAGGCGCTCGGCATCATCGGCGACATCAGCACCTCCACCGTCTCCGCCCCGCTGCCCCCGCCCGTCGACGACACCTGGCTACAGCCCGAACCCAGGTACGAGAAACTATAACAGCCTCCACTCTTTCGGAAAGGTGTCTGTGGGGATTTGTGCCCATATTTGGTCACATTGGAACAGGAAGGGACCTTCCCCAAAATGAGTGTTCACTCAGAAGGTGTGTCCATGTACTTTTGTTTATCTTAAAAGAGATCAGTCCCATTAGGACCCCCCAGCCTCAGAGGACTAGTGGATCCAAGCTCTTACTTTAGGGGGTCTACCATTATGACCTGTACCGTTCTCTTGGTGTATGCCAGTTAAAGCCAAGTTGTTATGTCTATTTTCCCATTTCTTGAATCATTTTTACTCTTTTTTTTTATCCTGGTCAGGGACGCGGTGTGTCCAGTGCCACCTGGACAGACTCAGGGGCCTCTCTCAGGGGACCGACCGTGACTGATATTCCCTCCCTGTTCTCTCTCTTCCAGCCCTCCAGCTCAGACCAAGCCTCCGGTCTCCGCCCCTCCTCCCAACCCCCCGCGCCCGCCCGCGGTCCGAGGCTCCGCCCCCGGACCCCCCCCGAGCTCCGCCCCTCCGCCGATGCTTCCTCCGGTCCCTTTCAGACCGGGAGCGCCGGCGAGCGCAAATTCTTATGGGGGAGGAGCCATGGACTCGAGCTCCGCCCCTCCGCCGCAGGTCCCCAATCGGCCTTTTCGAGTGCCGCTGACTTTACCGCCTGGCATCCCGAGGTACGACCACACACACACACACACACACACAGTTACACACACACACACTCAGCTACACACACACACACTCAGTTACACACACACACACACACACACAGTTACACACACACACACAGTTACACACACACACACACAGTTACACACACACACACACACAGTTACACACACACACACTCAGCTACACACACACACACTCAGTTACACACACACACACTCAGTTACACACACACACACACACAGTTACACACACACACACTCAGCTACACACACACACACTCAGTTACACACACACACACACACACAGTTACACACACACACACACACACACACTCAGCTACACACACACACACTCAGTTACACACACACACACACACACACACAGTTACACACACACACACACAGTTACACACACACACACAGAGTTACACACACACACACACACAGTTACACACACACACACTCAGCTACACACACACACACTCAGTTACACACACACACACACACACACACACAGTTACACACACACACACACACACACACACAGTTACACACACACACACAGTTACACACACACACACACACACAGTTACACACACACACACACACACACACACAGTTACACACACACACACACACAGTTACACACACACACACACACACACACAGTTACACACACACACAGTTACACACACACACACACACACAGTTACACACACACACACACACACAGTTACACACACACACACACAGTTACACACACACACACACACACACACAGTTACACACACACACACACACTGTGTGTGTATCCTTGTGTGTGTGTATCCTTGTGTGTGTGTGTGTGTGTGTGTGTGTATCCTTGTGTGTGTGTGTGTATCCTTGTGTGTGTGTGTGTGTGTGTATCCTTGTGTGTGTGTATCCGTGTGTGTGTGTTTGTGTATCCTTGTGTGTGTGTGTGTGTGTGTATCCTTGTGTGTGTGTTTGTGTATCCTTGTGTGTGTGTATCCGTGTGTGTGTGTGTGTGTGTGTATCCATGTGTGTGTGTGTGTGTATCCTTGTGTGTGTGTGTGTGTGTATCCATGTGTGTGTGTTTGTGTATCCTTGTGTGTGTGTGTATCCTTGTGTGTGTGTATCCTTGTGTGTGTGTGTGTATCCATGTGTGTGTGTGTATCCTTGTGTGTGTGTGTATCCTTGTGTGTGTGTATCCTTGTGTGTGTGTGTGTGTGTATCTTTGTGTGTGTGTGTATCCTTGTGTGTGTGTGTATCCTTGTGTATGTGTGTATCCTTGTGTATGTGTGTGTATCCTTGTGTATGTGTGTGTGTATCCTTGTGTGTGTGTGTATCCTTGTGTATGTGTGTGTGTATCCTTGTGTGTGTGTGTGTATCCTTGTGTGTGTGTGTGTATCCTTGTGTGTGTGTGTGTGTATCCATGTGTATGTGTGTGTGTATCCTTGTGTGTGTGTGTATCCTTGTGTATGTGTGTGTGTATCCTTGTGTGTGTGTGTGTATCCTTGTGTATGTGTGTATCCTTGTGTGTGTGTGTATCCTTGTGTATGTGTGTGTGTATCCTTGTGTATGTGTGTGTGTATCCTTGTGTGTGTGTGTATCCTTGTGTGTGTGTGTGTGTATCCTTGTGTGTGTGTGTGTGTATCCTTGTGTGTGTGTGTGTGTATCCTTGTGTATGTGTGTGTGTATCCTTGTGTGTGTGTGTATCCTTGTGTATGTGTGTGTGTATCCTTGTGTGTGTGTGTGTATCCTTGTGTGTGTGTGTGTGTATCCTTGTGTGTGTGTGTGTGTGTATCCTTGTGTGTGTGTGTGTGTATCCTTGTGTGTGTGTGTGTGTATCCTTGTGTATGTGTGTGTGTATCCTTGTGTGTGTGTGTGTATCCTTGTGTGTGTGTGTGTATCCTTGTGTGTGTGTGTGTATCCTTGTGTGTGTGTGTGTGTATCCATGTGTATGTGTGTGTGTATCCTTGTGTGTGTGTGTATCCTTGTGTATGTGTGTGTGTATCCTTGTGTGTGTGTGTATCCTTGTGTATGTGTGTGTGTATCCTTGTGTGTGTGTGTGTATCCTTGTGTGTGTGTGTGTATCCTTGTGTGTGTGTGTGTGTATCCATGTGTATGTGTGTGTGTATCCTTGTGTGTGTGTGTATCCTTGTGTGTGTGTGTGTGTATCCTTGTGTGTGTGTGTGTGTGTATCCTTGTGTGTGTGTGTGTTTGTATCCTTGTGTGTGTGTGTGTGTATCCTTGTGTATGTGTGTGTGTATCCTTGTGTGTGTGTGTGTATCCTTGTGTGTGTGTGTGTATCCTTGTGTGTGTGTGTGTATCCTTGTGTGTGTGTGTGTGTATCCATGTGTATGTGTGTGTGTATCCTTGTGTGTGTGTGTATCCTTGTGTATGTGTGTGTGTATCCTTGTGTGTGTGTGTATCCTTGTGTATGTGTGTGTGTATCCTTGTGTGTGTGTGTGTATCCTTGTGTGTGTGTGTGTATCCTTGTGTGTGTGTGTGTATCCTTGTGTGTGTGTGTGTGTATCCATGTGTATGTGTGTGTGTATCCTTGTGTGTGTGTGTATCCTTGTGTGTGTGTGTATCCTTGTGTGTGTGTGTATCCTTGTGTATGTGTGTGTGTATCCTTGTGTATGTGTGTGTGTATCCTTGTGTGTGTGTGTATCCTTGTGTGTGTGTGTGTGTATCCTTGTGTGTGTGTGTGTGTATCCTTGTGTATGTGTGTGTGTATCCTTGTGTGTGTGTGTATCCTTGTGTGTGTGTGTGTATCCTTGTGTGTGTGTGTGTGTATCCATGTGTATCCTTGTGTGTGTGTATCCATATGTGTGTGTGTTTGTGTATCCTTGTGTGTGTATGTGTGTGTTTGTCCGGGGGTGCACAAACTTTACCCCCAGTAACCACCCACGACTTCTCTCTCTCTACAGACGACCCCCAGCGGCTCCCAACAGACCCACCCTCATCCGGCCGTCCGAACCATCCCTGCTGGATTAGAGCACACACACACACACACACACACACACACATACACATTCACACACACACATACACACACTTACACACTTGGTGTCGTGCCCCTTTGTCCTGCCTTTTATGGTCGTCTGACGTCTCATTTCCTACCTGCTCCAGGTGGACGTGTTTCTATTCACCCCGGTTCCTTCTATCGTATTAAGACCCCTGATGAGTAACACAGTAGCTGGACGTGACTCTGGGACCTGTACACCTTTTACTGGATTTTCCAAACGCCTGACGTGACCACATGTCCCCCCCCCCCCCCCCACAATATTTGTATTCCTAGCTAAATTGTGTCCAATAGACAGGTTCTAATAGCAAATTATAACAACGTTTGCTATATGAACTTTAAAATACATAAAAATTGATTTTTTTTCTTAGTGTTTCATTTAATCAAAACAGAGTCGAAACATTTGGGACGTTAAGCGACGACGTTTTTTAAAAAATGGACTCGAATAAAGGGAAAATTATGACATCACGAGTACTCACAGAAATTAGTTCTCACGTTGTTTATATTAACAATCACCGATCCTAACAAAGTAACATTCCAGTCGTCTCATGTATCACACACGCTGGGTAGCCAAAAGTATTCGGACGCCTGACCGCGAGAACGTCGGACGCCCAGGTTCAAAAACGAACAGCGACCTCTGGGTGACCTCTCCAGCTAGTACAGCAGCCGCTCTAGACTTGGACTCATCCCAGACTCAATTACAACTAACTCTTGCTCTTGTTTGGACTCAATACTCTTTAGTATTAATCTTTAATTCTGTCTTCTTATTAGACCTGGACCCGTCCTCCATTGAATAATACCGACTTAGTCGTGTCTTGGACTCGTCTAGACCTGGACCTGATTCTCTGTAGACTCCATCTTACATCAACCTGCTCTCGGACTCGGAATAGTCACTTTTTAAGACTTGGTCTTGACTTAAACATAGTTAGACTTAGTCCTAGACTTAGAATTTGTGCCTGTTCAGTCAAGCACTGATGTTGGTCGGTCTTCCCTAAACTGTTGCTCCAAACTCAGGAGTGCATCATTTCCCTTATATGACTGATTAACACATTTATTAGCGATTGGCATGACGGAAACACGTGAATGGGTCATTGAAAGGGGCGTCCCAATACTTTTGACCATATATCAGCTCGTACCTGGAACCCGCCAGTGTTTGATTAATTACCAGAATTAAAATAATCAGCGTCTGTTTGGGAGAAATGTTGTTTATAAATCAAGTGCCTGTTTTTCTTACTCTTATTATCACATATGATTTAGAAATCTGTGTTTTTATTATTAAATATATTTTTATTCTCTTTTTTATGTTTTTTATGATTATTGTATTTTTTTTATTCCTCAGAGCCGTAAGTGCCTCATGTATAACGACTTTTACTCAATAATGACTCAGATTAACCTTCATATCATCTTAATAATGACAATAAATTTAAATAATGTCTTTATGGCTTCGTGTATTTATTTATTTTGATTCGTCCCGAACCTTCCTCATCAGACTGTATCTGTCTGGACCTCGTCATGCTGGAACAGGAAGGACTCTTCCCCAAACTACTGCCACAAAGCTAAAAGCATTTAAACACCTTAACTTAAAATTAGGTGTCCAGATACTTTTGGTCATGAAGTGTTTAAGCTGCTCATCCCATTTAGACTCGATCTTGACCTGCTGTTCACTGTTTTGGACTCCGTCATGGACTTATTGGTCTTAGTCTTAGACTTAAACATAGTACAAACTTAGTCCTGACTCAGTCTTGCTCTTGTTTGGACTTGGTCTTGACTTGGACTCGTCCCACACTCAGGGTGTGTTGGAAAAGCTAGTGTGCCGTCTACATAGACGCATTTTACGTCGTCCTGTGCTGCGCTTCCGAGAAGGAGGCTGTTCCAAATCCTAGATGCCGTAATATCCTCACTACTGAGGCATCTTATTATCTCAAGAACGAGTGAGCGTCCGACGCTGCCTTAGTGATCAAGACAATCCCAGCATTCATGGCTGACGGGGCGGAGAAACGAATGGCGTTCTTTTCAAACGTAAATAAAATATTACTGATTTTTAACTTGTATAAACTTGTACCGAGTGTTTTTATTTGCAAGTTCGGGCTTGTCAGGAAATGTAACCGTTATCGGTACATGAAGGGAGATGTTATTGACGTTAGCGTGCTGTGCTACCTCAGTTTATTGGTTTTAATGGCGAGATGCTAAATGCTAAACGCGAAATGCTAAACCCGATGGAATCGCTATCTAAGCAGTGCGTTCGAATAACCTGCCTTATAAGTCACTGACTTATTAGAATCCTCTCTGCTAAGGCAGCTGCCTATGTAGAGAGTAAGACAGCAAGGCAGCTCACTAGATTTTCGAACACACCCTCAGTCTTGACTCTTATTTGGACTTAATCTTGACTTGGACTCCTCCCAGACTTAAGTCCTTAGTCCTAGACTTAGACTCCAAGTTTTATTCTAGACTCGGTCTTGAACTTATCTGCCCTTGACTTGGACTCGCCTTGTACCTACATGAACTTAATCTTGGCCAGGACTCATCCTACACTCCATTTTTGCTCTTATTTGGACTTAATCTTGACTTGGACTCGTCCTAGACTCAATCTAGACTCAGTATTCACCTGACCGGATTCTTTTTAGTGTTAAACATGAATCTTGTATTTTTTCTTAGACTCAGACTCTTGCACTTGGTCTTGACTTGGACCCGTCCCGCACTCAGTCTTGACTCTGTCTTGCTTTGGTTTGGACTTAGTCTCCTCACTTGGACTTGTCCTAGACTCAGTCTTGACTTGGACTCATCCTAGACTCAATCTAGACTCAGTATTCACCTGACCGGATTCTTTTTAGTGTTAAACATGAATCTTGTATTTTTTCTTAGACTCAGACTCTTGCACTTGGTCTTGACTTGGACCCGTCCCGCACTCAGTCTTGACTCTGTCTTGCTCTGGTTTGGACTTAGTCTCCTCACTTGGACTTGTCCTAGACTCAGTCTTGACTTGGACTCAGCCCAGACTTAATCTTGCTCTCAGTCTTGATCTTATTTGGACTTAGTCTTGACTTGGACTTGCCCTAGACTTCATCTAGACTGAGACTTGTACTTACATGGACTTACTCTTGGCTAGGACTTATCCTAGACTCCAGGTTTGCTCTTATTCGGACTCTGACTCAGCCCAGATTCAATTTTTCTCTCAGTCTTATTTGGACCTGGTCCTGACTTAGACTTGTCCTAGACAGAATCTAGACTCAGTCTTGACTTGATTCTCTTTAGTCTTGGGTCTTTACAATCTTGAATCAGTCTTTTTCTTAGACTTGAACTCGCCCTCCGATAGACTATCAGGGACTGACCCAAAGGTCGAAGTTCAACCAATAAACACAGGAGACAAAGCCGCGTCTGTTTCAGCACCTTAATAACTTTACTGTAAGCTCAGCATCAGGACCGAACGCGTTCACGATGTCTCTTAGATGGTTTTAATGTAGGACGCGGGGACGTAGCCGGCGCTTCCGTCCGTCTTCTTCACCCTCACCCAGCCGTCGCCCGAGTCCTCCTTTATCAGGTTGAGATGATCTCCAGCCTCCATACTGACCTCCCCGTCTCTATTGCCTGAGGAACACATACCGGGGATTAACGTGGCTTTGAGACAGAGGTGAGACACGTAGGACCAACGTCTCAGGACATTGACGGGTAAAGAAAATGAGACAAAAGTCAGGAGGGACAGATGAGCCACTAGCAAAGAGACAGACGTGAAAGAAAGCAGTGAGACAGATCAGTACCATTGAAGTTGTAGAGTGCCAAACACTGAGCGATGGGCGCGTCCTCGTCAAAGTCGTCATCGAACTCGTACAAGTTATCCGAGACGGGGGGACTCGGAAAATCACACACGCTGAAGTCCTCCAGACTACAGGGGACGAGAGACGAGGGACACGTGAGACATGGAGACAACTAGTCCAGTTATCTAACTTCTAACTTAACCCAGCGCTCCCTCCCTCACGTTCCTCCACTTCTGTACAGGCGCCTCAAGACCCCGCCCACTTTTTGCTTTAGTCCCGTCTTATCCCACCCAGCAGACGCCCAGCCGACCGGTAGCAGAGCTGAGATTAGGACTTACCTGGTCTGGTAGATGTTAGCGTTAGCGCCTTCAGCCTCGCTCAGCCAGGTCTACAGAACACACACAGTAAATAAACACTCATTACTGAGCTTTTCCACCAGTACCAGACAGGAACCGGGCATGTCTCAGGGAGGTACCTGGTATCTGGACAGCTCCCCCTTTAGTCGGCTGATGTTGTGGCTGGTCTGGTTGATTTCGGGTTCCAGACTGGCCGGGTTTCCCAGCTGACTGTTCTGTTCATACACTCGCTTCATTTTCTCCAGAGCCTCACTGCACACACACACACACACACACACACACACACAGAATTAGAAGGGCGTCCCATTACTTTTGTCCATGTCTCATGGGTAACAGTGATGCTACCTCTGGTCCTTCTCCTTTTGGAGCTCTTTATTGATCTCGCTGATCTTCTCCTGCAGGCGCTTCTTTCTTTGATCCAGGGGAAGGTGGGAGTAATCCTCCACCGGGGCGGGCTACCAAAGAAATACTCAACCATCACTACTAGTTATGAAAGAACACTAGCTGGAAACACTAGTAATGTTAGTTATGGAACAAATGGTGGTAGTTATATAGTAGGACTAGTAATATTAGTAGTAGGTATGGAGGAATTAGTAATATTGGTATTTACAGTACAACTAGTAGTATTATTATTAGTAGTAGTAACAAAAAAGTAGTAACATTTGGAGTAATACATTAGAAACTAGTAATATTAGTAGAAATAGTTGTAGCTAAAGAAGAACTAGTAGTAATAAAGGTTGTAATTGTTGTGGACGAAGTAGTAATATTAGTAGTAGGAGTTATGGAAGAACTAGTAGTGTTAGTAATATTTGTAAAAGTAGTAGTTGTGGAAAAAACTAGTAATATTAGTAGAATAAGTAGTGTTTGTGGAAGAACTAGTAATAGTACTAGTAGCTATCGATGAACTACTACTGTTAGTAGGAGTAGTTACGGAAGAACTAGTAATATTAGTAGAAGTAGTAGTTGTGGAGGGACTAGTAATATTAGTAGAGTAGTAGTAGTTATGGAATACCTAGTAATAGTACTAGTAGTAGCTATGGAAGAACTAGTAATGCTAGTAGAATTTATTAAAAACTAGTAATGCTAGTAGTAGTAGTTATGGAAGAACTAGTAATATTAGTAAAGTAGTAGTTGTGGAACAACTAGTAGTGTTAGTAGTACTAGTAGTTATGGAAGAATTAGTAATATTAGTAGTAGTAGTTATGGAGGAACTAGTAATTTTAGTAGAAGTAGTAAATATGGAAGAACTAGTAAAATTATTAAAGTAGTTAAAGAAGAACTAGTAATATTAATAATAGTAGTAAATATGGAGAAACTAGTTGTAGTGATTGAGCTGCAGTAGTAGCAGGAGTAGGTTTAGTAGAGCTAGTAGAACTAGTAATATTAGTTGTAGCAGTGATCATTCTGATGCATGTTACCATGTACTAGTAATACTAGTAGTAGTAGTTATGGAAGAACTAGTAATATTAGTAAAGTAGTAGTTGTGGAACAACTAGTAGTGTTAGTAGTACTAGTAGTTATGGAAGAATTAGTAATATTAGTAGTAGTAGTTATGGAGGAACTAGTAAAATTATTAAAGTAGTTAAAGAAGAACTAGTAATATTAATAATGGTAGTAAATATGGAGAAACTAGTTGTAGTGATTGAGCTGCAGTAGTAGCAGGAGTAGGTTTAGTAGAGCTAGTAGAACTAGTAATATTAGTTGTAGCAGTGATCATTCTGATGCATGTTACCATGTTTCTGTCGGTGGCGCCGGGCTGCTGTAAGAGACACAAACGAGAAAAATCATTTAACACTGATCACACCATCAAAACGTGTGTGTGTGTGTAAGTAAAAGTGTGTGTGTGTGTGTGTGTAAGTGTGTATGTACCTTTTTTTTGAAGAGTTTGATGCGGACTTTAGGTGTGTGATGCGTGTTGTCCATGGCGGCGGGTTTGATGCCCTGACTGTAGTCCTCAAACTCCACGTCAGCAGGGGGCGCACATCCAGATTTGTGCTGCTCGATGAGGGTCAGAGAGTCCTAACACACACACACACACACACACACACACAGACGAGCGTTTCAGTAGAGTGTGTGTGTGGTGTGAGTGTGTGTGTGGTGTGTGTGTGAGCACCTGTTTCTCGTCGGTGTTGATGGTGGACGCGATGAACCTCTCCAGACTCTTGCTGATTGAGGGCAGCGTGTGGATTTCAGTATCAGCCATCAGTCCGTATCTCTCCGCCAGCTTCCTGATCCTCCTCTCCTCCATCTGCTGCAGCTTCTGAACATTCACAGTGGGCGGGGTCAGCAGATACAGGGCGGGGTTAAAGTAATAGGGCGGGGTCAGTAATACACATTTCGTATGCATCTTAAGACTTCTGGTAGGTCTGATTGGGACGGACATGGTGCGGCTCTCTGACAGACTCCGTCGCTGATGTTCAAAAGTCATTTGGGACTGTTGTGTGTGTGTGTGTGTTAACATGTGTGTTAATGCTGTGTGTGTGTGTGTGTGTGTGTTAACATGTGTGTTAATGCTGTGTGTGTGTGTGTGTGTGTGCTCACGTTGAGTATAGCAGGAAGCTCGGTGTGGTAGTAGCTGTTCTGCTCCTTGTTGTACTTCTGAAGCTGAACGGCGTATTCGTTCTTAAACTCGTCGGCCGTGTGAACGCGCTGGTGTGCGCTCTGCTTGGCCTGGTCCACACACACACTCTAAATTAGCTTCCACTCACCACACTAGCTTCCACTCACTAGGTTAGCTTATACTCTTGTACCTTGTCTACGTCCAGTTTGGTGGAGTTGGGGTCTTGATCGATTCTCTCTGCTTGCTGATTGGCTTTTTCTGCTTCTTTCCATTTCTCCTCGAAACGTTTCTTGCTCTGCGCACACACACACACACACACACACACACACACACACTGACAGTAAGCTAATCGCAGAACCAGTCACTATGGACTCTCCAGAACCTCTGAGGAACCTCTAACCTCTAAGTTACTCAAGGGGGGATGAACTACGCTTTCCCTTCCCAGGTACCACAACCCGATTCGGCAGCGCTAGCAAGGCGCCTGTGAGCTGGAGTGTAGCCAGTTTGCTAGCAGTTATCCAGCTTTAGCCTACTACACGCCTACTACACTACTTTGCCTCCCAGTGGCTGAGCTGTTGGGCCACCCTCTTTGCCTACTGACCGATAGCACCACTAAGATTGGAACCTTGGATCCACAGATTTCAGCAGTGCCACTCTTAGCACTCCTGACATCAAGCTGTAACTATAGCAGGGCACAAAAAGCTATAGCCTGGAAGGTAAGGAGTCGGCATACCAAGGATGGCAGATCCTGCAGGTTTGGGTCTATGGTCAACGGACTTACTGGCATTGCTGGACGACGGTTGTCTTGTGACCACACCACCTCTATGCAACTGCATTGGAGGGATGAACGTCTGCTGTTCCTCCAGAAGCCCTTGCTGGTAGAGCATGGTCTGGACCTACCATCAACTCTCATAGTGACCGAAGGCACTTTTTGATGTGATGACCCCTCTCAGAGCCTAGTTAAGCTTGATCCACCATTCAGCCTAGAGAACTAACCCCCATCTGCCCTTACACTTACGTTCTCCAGCTGTTTGAAGCTGACCTCCAGGTTCTGCTGAGCCTTCCTTATGTCGCCCAGATGCTGAAGGAGAAAACACAACCCTGTCAGTTCTCAAAGCCTCTCAAAGTTCAATAAGAGACTCGCAATCCCATTTCTCTTACATTTCTTCTCTCCTGCTTGATGTCATGCAGGTACTTGGTGAGATCCATGCAGATGCCCTGGTTCATGCTCTCCGCCATGACCTCTCGGTGAGTGGCGCAGTTGTTCAGCTCCATCACCAGGTCCTGAAACTTCTGGTGATTGGAAAACCTGTAAGATACAGTGAGAGAGCAATGAATTAGAGATCCCTGGTGAGGCGACTAGGTGCTAGATAACGACTAGAAACACTCTTACTTCATATCCTGGTCTTCTCTGCTTCCTCGTCGGGAGTATTTTTTACACAGAACCCTGCGGACAAAGAAAAGGTCAAACACTATGAAGTTCCTCCAACGTCTCTGGGCAGCCTCAAACAGCGTGTAAAGGAAGTCTAAGCAAGGGAGTGCCGGAGGGGGCTAATCGATGGTGCCTGCCGAGAGACGGGGGGTAATGGGGATCGATGAGTGACTCTCTGTGTCTGGACAACAGAGTCAGAGTGTCAACTGGCCACAGGTCCCCATGAACCACAACGTCCTCTGCCCGGTCTATCACTACTGGCCTTCGCATTCCTGGTCTATTCGTGGCAACTACCTGTATCCAGCCAATGAGGCACCACATGCATACACACACACTGGAGTTACCTTAGCTGTTTAGTGTAGTTCTGCTCGACCTCTGTCCTCTCTTTGACGAACTTGACATAGCGTTCCACGAGGTCCAGGCCTGACTGTGTGTGCTTCTCTATCGCATCATGCTGGTCCTGCAACAACAACAATAACACACCAACTTAAATGATTCACTTGGTAGAACAGAGGTTGGAACGTGAACCACAGGTCAGCAATACCATGTAGGTATGTGTAGAATCTGTAAGTACAAGGTACATGGAACTCTGGCCACCTGGCAAGGTCAAGAAGATCGCCCCCAGACTGTCACCACCACTCGCCCAACTTAATCATGTGCCTAGATCAGTCCTGTATGGCATGGCAGCAGGAAGAGACCCAGCTGACCTTCCCACCCTCAAACATGGCCGATTGTATAGGTGTGGACCCAAGGCCAGGTTGCTGGTGCAGGTTCGAACCTGCGAGTACCAACGTTAGACCTCTGTGCCACCTGTAGGATTCTAAGCCGTTTCTCGCTCTACCCATACGGGCCGTTTTGGTACGCTTGATCACTCGGTAATGGCACTAAATGTGGGGAACGTTCACACAGGGTACAGTGCAGTGGAAATGGGGTGTCGGGGTACTCGTCCCACCACCACTCGCCAAGCTTATCCAGGCGCCTGGATCCATCCCGAAGACTGTGTATTGCAGCCGTTGCAGGAAAGACCATCGGTATCGGTGTGGACACCAGGCCAGGTCGCTGGCGCCACCCGCATCGATACGCTCAGTCACCCGGCAATGGCAACAACCACTAAATGTGGGGTCACAGGATTAAAAACGTAGCGTCCCGTAGGGTACCGTGCTGTGGAAAGGGGGTGTCGGTGTACTCGTCCACTTGTTGACTATGTTCCCCCTTTTGATTCAGAACTGATATTAAATGCAGTGCAACCAACCAGCTCACAGTGTGTGTGTGTGTGTGTGTGTGTGTGTGTGTGTGTGTGTGTGTGTGTGTGTGTGTGTGTGTTATGACGTGGTTTTATTTGTTTGGAGTCCAAGAGAATCAGGTTTCAGGAATCCAGATGAGCAGGAATCACACAAACACTTGTCCCTGTATCTAATTGTTCCATCTCTTGGTGGACAATTCAAGCTAAAGCACGTCTGTATAGCGGCTAGCGCACACCAAGGTCCACGCTAATCCCGGTTCCTCCACCGTGCATACCAGGGCTGCGGTGCAAGACATGAACCCCTGCCCCCGAGGCAGCACCTTAAAGTCTTTGGAAGGGAGGTCTTGTGGTCAGATGAAACAGAGCTTTAAGGAATGTGGTGGTGTACCTACTGTAAAGCACGGTGGTGGTAGTTTCTCACAGCGGAAAGCGGACAGAACGCTGAGGAAGGTGGGAAATCACTACATCAGGCTCAAATGAAGCTACTGGGGCAGCAGTAAATCAGAAGGTTGCTGGTTCAAGTCCCACCTTACCAAGTTGCCCAGCAAGGTCCTTAACTCTCAGTCTTTTGCACTGTACATATAATAAATACGATTTCGAACTTCAAACCTAGTGAAACATCTAGCCAGAGTCCACAGAGACCACAATTTCATATATAAATGTCCCTCACAAGCGTACGTGAGCTTCTGACTCCAGCTGTAGCCTAAATAATCAGAGTAATGGTAGGAGAAAGAGGTGTAGGCGACCTACCCAGAGTGCCGTTCCCCAATCCATGTCCACGAGTCCTCACCGAAGAAGGCTGCTAATCCAAAAGTACAGTACGTATCGCCTACAAGACAGCTTCAGGGGTCGACCGTGTTGTACCGTGAGTGGTGGAATTCACGGCGACCTGGCTGGGCGGTGTGCTGCCTCCACTCATATGACACACATACTGGAGTAACCGGCTCTAACACACCCACGTTGTGTAAAATGGGTGTGTCAGAGCAAACGCAGAAGGGGCAAAGGTGTCTGGAATATCAGCTAACAGGTTTCTCCACCTATAGAGATTTGTAGGATTCCCAGCAGCTCCTGAAGGCACAGCCCCCCCATACTCGGTCTAGTCAGGTCTAGTCTCACAGGGTCAGCGGTCCAGACCCTGATGTTCTGTTGCTGGCTGAATCCAGACCCTGATGTTCTGTTGCTGGCTGAACCAGACCCTGATGTTCTATTGGTGGTTGAATCCAGACCCGGATGTTCTGTTGCTGGTTGAATCCAGACCCTGATGTTCTGTTGCTGGTTGAATCCAGACCCTGATGTTCTGTTGGTGTTTGAATCCAGACCCTGATGTTCACCTTGGTGTCCTCAGACCACTGTTAGACAAGTTTAGCGCTGTTTATCCAGGCGTTGTTTACCATTGTTTGCACCATAAGGTGCAGCTAGTCCTGTAAAACTAATCATGTGGCCCTTATTTCAACACTAAACAATCGCAGAGAAGTTCTAGCATGAAGATTCATCTGCTTTTGTATAAACATAAACATTAAGAATGTTGGGTTGAGTTCGATTCCAGTAGATGGCGCCACATGAGAACATTTAACCGCATATTTGAACCTTCCGATTTATTTGAGCTAGTTCATGTTTATACAATTTAACCAACAATATTTGCTATTTTACTATTTCTGTGATAATATCTGGAGCTTTTTACTTATTAATAATGTTGCTCTTAACAGTGTGCTAATGTGGAAAACAAATCTTAAATTACTTCTGATTCGTATTAAATGTGTGTAAATGTATTTAATCAGGTGCCTGATTGCCTAAATGCTAACGATAGTTTTGTTAGCTTGCTAAGTAAGTATTATTAACCTGTTAGCAACGTGCTAATGTTGCTAATAGTGACACCTACAGTTGTTATAGAGTGTTTAATGTTTTATAATGTAATAAAGTTAATAAATGCTACAAAATCTGTCATGTTTTGGCGTCTTTGAGTGTTTAGCCTCCAGCGGTGAGCAGAAAAGGATGTCGCCGATGTTACTGGGACACAGTCGAGCTTCTCCTCAGTGCAGGTCAGAACCTTATTATTATATTAAACACAGACTCATCTTTTATTCTTTTATTATTAAATCTTATTTCTTTTATTTAAACGTTTAAATTGTATTTCCAGTGATCCACTTTATAAAGAAGTATTCACATAAACAGGGCGGAGATTCTTACATTTATACACCTGAACAAATATACACACAAATAAACAAAGCGAAAATATACACACGTATTTACATTACATCTGAAATATGTTCTTATGAAATATGTCCTCTAAAAATGAAAAAACAAGCTGACCTCATTGTAATTGGTCAATTAATTCCTTTCATATTATTAATGGCCTTCCAAAGATTTCGACCAATCAGAGAAAAGCTTTCTACACATTTCGGCCAATCAGAGAACTTGCATTTTAGCCAATCCGAAAAAAGCTTCTCGACCAATCAGGGAACAGCTTTCTACTCATTTGCTTTCCTCACATTTCAGCCAATCAGAGAAAAGCTTTCCTCACATTTCAGCCAATCAGAGAAAAACTTTCACATGTTGACCAATCAGAGAAAAGCTTTCCTTACATTTCAGCCAATCAGAGAAAAGCTTTTCTCACATTTCAGCCAATCAGAGAAAAGCTTTCCTCACATTTCAGCCAATCAGAGAAAAGCTTTCCTCACATTTCAGCCAATCATAGAAAGCTTTTCTCACATTTCAGCCAATCAGAGAAAAGCTTTCACATGTTGACCAATCAGAGAAAAGCTTTCACATGTTGACCAATCAGAGAAAAGCTTTCCTTACATTTCAGCCAATCAGAGCAAAGCTTTCCTTACATTTCAGCCAATCAGACAAAAGCTTTCACATGTTGACCAATCAGAGGTCAGAGTTCCGAGGGTCGGAGGTCAGAGTTCTGAGGTGGGTGTCGGCTCCAGTTTGTGTGACAGCAGCGTGAGGATGTGGTGGAATTTTTCGTAGCGTTCTTTTCGCCCCAGCTCGGCTCCGGCGTGACCCCAGAACAAGCGCAGAGCAAACTCGCTACAGAACGCCTCCAACAGCTCGGGGACCGGCTCCCATCCGCCTGCACAGAGAGGGAAGGGGGGGGGGGGGGGGGCGTAATGAGCCAATCACATCGCTCACAGCAAACAGGGGCGGGGCTTAACCATGTGCACTGTGTTCAAGTTGTTGGTAGTTGTTAGCATGTTTAGCGGTGTAGTGTCTATACTGCAGCGTTTACCTGAGAGCAGCGTGTGCGCATGTTGTTGGTACTCGTTCGCGTGATTAGCAGTGTAGCGTGAGGACTGTAGGATGTTGTAGAGAAGATGGCAGCCTCTCTCGCTGTTTTCCACACCGTCGTCTCCCTCCATTAGCCTCAACAGCGGCACCAGGTGGGGCAGCGAGAGCGGTCCAGTGATCACCGACTCTACAGGCGAACACACAGCGACGTCGGTATTCACGCAATCGACTCGCTAAATAGTTAACTTTGTGTTAGCTAGCTAGCTGGGACGACACTTACCGTCCCCCTCGTTGAGCGCCTTCATGAAGGGTTTGAGGGTCTTCTCGTATGTCACCGCGCTCTCCGTGTGGTTCCGTCTCAACACTCGCCACGTCATCTCCAACCGAACTACCTACGCGGACGCAAAGACAGCGGATAGCAGACAAGCTAACTTGACTAGTACAGACCTAGACACAGAGATCGACCACCATGCTGGGTCTAGCTCCAGTGCTAAGCTAACACAGCTAGATCGTTTTGGTGTGGACTCCAACCTGAGGCATCTCGAGGGCTTTCATGACGGCGCTGAAGGCGTAGAGGTCCCGGGCGGCGGTGCGCAGCGCCTGAGCAAGCTGGATGACCTTATGTAGAACCACCGCCCTCTGATTCACTGTCCCCGTACAGCCCAGAACATCCACGGCCACGCCTAACGCTATCAGGTGATGTCTGGAAAATGAGAAGATAAACGACGATGATTGCCAACCTTACCTTCCCTTTCTCAAGGGTCCAACAGTGACAGCTTGGTGGTAGTTGGGGCAGAGGTGACTTAGTGGTTATCAAAAGGTTGCCCACAGTTGCCAAGTTGCCACAGTTGGGTCTTTCTGCAAGGCCCTTAACTCCTCCCTTTGGTAAGTCCAGTCTCTTGACCACTGAGCCACCTTCTGCCCCACCATGTCAACCTGTAACTCTCACTTGCTGCCTTGCTTCTCAACAGGTAGCTTCTCACCCTGTTACTTTGTCCCTCGTGACCACGTCTCTAAATCTGTTGTCACCTCGTTCCTTTTCTCAAGGGTCCAACAGTAACCGCTTGGTGCTGGTTGGGGCAGAGGTAGCTTAGTGGTTATCAGAAGGTTGCCTACAATCTGCAAGGCCCTTAACTCCTCCCTTTGGTAAGTCCAGTCCCTTGACCACTAAGCCACCTCTGCCCCACCCTTGTGACCACGTCTCTCAATCTGTTGTCACCTTGTTGCTTGATGCACTGCCCCACTGACCCTTTTCATCTTGTCACTGTGTCACTGGATGCCCTGTCCCTGTTCTTGCCTGGTCTTGTTGCCCAAACTTCTTGTTGCTTCTTGCCTTGTCGTCAAGTACCTTGTTGCGGTGTTGCTTGTCACCCTACCATCAAGTTGTTCCCGTGTGGCTTGTTCCCCTGTTTCCCCTGGTGCTGTCTTACTCATAAACACAAACCTCTCAAGCAGGTCCTGTCTGAGCTGGCTACCATGTGGCAGGGTGATCAGCTCCAGTCCGGAATTCACCCCCATCATCCTCTTCTGCTCCTCTGTCACCCCTATCAAGCGTGCCACCTGAGAAGAAACAATGATTAGTAGGGTGTACATGGTCTGAACATCTATCACGTTCGGTATAGCACGTGGTGCACACCAGTCACCTGACAGTCCACACTGAGCATGTGCAGTGCCGTCGTTGTTGGGTCAGTGTTCGCGAACAGTTCTTTGATTTTGTGCAGCACGCTTTGCTCCAGTGGACGATTGTTGTCGGGAAGCAGAAGTGACCGGAACGCGTTGAGGCGGAAACACGAGGTCGCCTCCGTCTCAGGACGAATAAAACGCCAGTCGCAGTCATCCTGTATTCCAGTCGTCTCCGGGACGCTCTCTCTCCTTACTTTCCCCATATGCCTCTCTTGCTCCTCCTCAGCACGCTGCGCCTCCAGGAAGGCAAAGCTGGTCTCGGTGAGGCGCGCCCTGCTGGCCCATTTCTCCTGAGCACGGATACGCGCTGCCGGACCTTTAGGTCGCATGGATACTGGTATCTACAAGCAAAAGGAGATTATTTTCATGCAACAGTTAGACGTTAGCTGTGGCTCTATTGCGGCTCATAAGTTCTTGTCACCTGAGGCACAAGCTCATCGTACAGTGATGAGGGGTCGACCTCGATCCTCGGAGTGATTGGTGCCATCCCTGGGAACAAAGCGGAGACCCGGAGAGGTTTAGGTGGAGCTCGAGAGTGCAGCTGTCCATCGGAGCCCCGAAGCGTGCATCCGCCCGTGGACGACCGGCCAGGGCTGCGCAACTGGACGGAGTTAGGGCTGAGTAAAGGGTCGCTGCCCGTACGGAACACGGGGGAGCTGGGGATGACGGAGTCCTTCAGTGGAGTGCTTTGAGGTACAGCTGTAAGACGAAGGAGGTAGGGTTACAAAGAAGTCGTAAATGTGTGTGTGAGAGTGTGTGTGGCTGTGTAAATACCTGGACGCAGGTTGCTGTCTGATTGCGCTGACTGTAGCGATGGTCTTCCGACGATCTCCAGGTTAGCTGGTTGACTCCCACTTCTACAGAAATTCAAGGAATATTTGAGGCAATAAAACGACACACACTAGGAACTCTAGACAACTTTAAGGTACCTGTTTGGACCAGAAGACTTTAGGGTACCTGTTTGGACCAGATAACTTTAGGGCATCTGTTTGGACCAGAGAACTTTAGGGTACCTGTTTGGACCAGAGAACTTTAGGGCACCTGTTTGGACCAGAGAACTTTAGGGTACCTGTTTGGACCAGAGAACTTTAGGGTACCTGTTTGGACCAGATAACATTAGGGTACCTGTTTGGACCAGAGAACTTTAGGGTACCTGTTTGGACCAGAGAACTTTAGGGCACCTGTTTGGACCAGAGAACTTTAGGGTACCTGTTTGGACCAGAGAACTTTAGGGTACCTGTTTGGACCAGAGAACTTTAGGGTACCTGTTTGGACCAGAGAGCTTTAAGGTACCTGTTGGGACCAGAGGACTTGAGGGTACCTGAACTGATGCACCAAGGCTGGACAAGTGTCTGGGCTTTGGATGCCTGGGTCTTACCTGAGCAGGTTGTTGCTGTTGACCTGCAGTGTGTCCGTGTGGGTGGAGCTCAAGCTCCGCCTCTTGCCACTTCCCCCTGTTCGCTGGAGTGTTCCCGTGGAGTTTGCACTTGTTGATTTCAGTGTCTGGCGCTCCTTTATGACCCTGAGAGGAACGGTGCGGTTGACCGGCTGAGAGATGACCGCTCCAGACGAGTTGGATATTGGCTGATGCCCACCAACATGGAAGCGCACTAACGCAGGAATGTTATCAAACTGGTCGTTCTCGAACTGGAACAGCACCCTGGAGTAACCCTGCACAGACACAGTGCCCACACAAGGACTAGTTAGCATTTTAGGTACTCACTTATTCTACTTGTATCACAAGTAGGATCCACATTTCCTGGGCTTCAGTCCCAGTTACACCACTAATCACTTCCTCTGACTCAGTCCTGGTCTAACATGATGAAACTGTTTAAGGACTCAATGACAAACAACGAGTCTGAACAGGATGGTTACAGTGGGGTTTCAACACGTGGGTGTAGTTCTTCTGTTTGGTGGAAGTATCTGCACTTGTTTGGACCAGAGAACTTTAAGGTACCTGTTTGGACCACAGAGCTTTAAGGTACCAGTTTCGACCAGATAACTTTAAGGTACCAGTTTGGACCACAGAACTCTAGGGTACCTGTTTGGACCAGAGAGCTTTAAGGTACCAGAGAACATTTAGGTACCTGTTGGGACCAGACAACTTTAGTGTACCAGTTTGGACCAGAGAACTTTTAGGTACCTGATGGAACCAGAAAACTTTAGGGTGCCAGTTTGGACCAGAGAACTTTTAGGTACCTGATGGAACCAGAAAACTTTAGGGTGCCAGTTTGGACCACATAACTTTAAGGTACCAGTTTGGACCAGAGAACTTTAGGGTACCTGTTTGGACCAGAGAACTTTTAGGTACCTGATGGAACCAGAGAACTTTAAGGTACCAGTTTGGACAAGAGAACTTTAAGGTACCTGTTTGTACCAGAGGACTTAAGGGGACCAGTTTGGACCAGAGAATTCAAAACCTCTAAGTAAGTGAACTAGATCAGAGAAAAGAATTTTGGGTGCACCTGCTTGGGCCGGAGGACCACACGGATGATTTTAAAGTGCATCAGCTGCTTTTTCCACATGCAGCTCAGGACGAAGTTGCCGTTGCTCGAGCGAGAGTCCCGCACCAGGAAGTCCCCTTCGTCCTGCAACAGCTCCTCTGTTTCCTGCACTCAAACGGACACGGACACGCCTGTAAAGCTGGACTTTGAAAAATGGCCTCAATTACTACATGCGTACACAAACCTCTCTCTGTAACTGGCCGTGATACCAGGCGTGACTCCTGATGTCATCAGTGCTGAGTTTTAGTTCCTCCTCCAGCTCCTTCTTCAGGGAGTCCATGTCCTTACGTCCGGAGAACACCTAAACAGGAAGCAAATGTACAACTGTCCTTGTAGCTTCCCAACGGTACCTAAGTCCACTGGGTCCTGCAGGGAGGAGGTACGTCACGGACAGGGTGCCAATCTGTTGGGCAACTCTAACCTACTACTAACATACACCAGGAGCAATTCTGGACTGACTTGAGCAATGCTGGACTAGTAATCAGATATTCCAAATTTTGGGCCAATGAGCAAAATGTCATCAATGTGAATCCCCAGAGGAGGTGGTGTTCTGACCCCAAGGCATCTATGAACAAGGCAGAGACTCACCTGACTGATGAAGACTCCAACGCTCCTCCTCTTGCTGCAAAACATTTAAAACAGTTTGTTAGAAAAACACCTAGTGCAAATATCTGCACTAGACCCTCAAGGGTCCACTGTGGATGATACTTAGGACCATAAGCATCTGCAGAATCCTGCAGAAGCATCAAGTCCTATTTGAGTCCTAGGATGACTCTAGATACCGGGCAAACACCCAGATCTTACGCAGGCTGCCCCCACTGGCCGCTCACAGTCCCATTTCTTAGTTGTTGTGTGGTCCAACCCATAGATGCACACTAACCACGGTTACAAACCTAGTTCTGAGGGTGTAGGACTCTAGCAAACCACAGTACAAACCAAATACAGGTGGTTGGCCGACCAGAAGAGTACATCGACAACTCATCCTTGTTTGCCAAAACACACCTTTTAGAATAGCGGCCCCTGGACTGACGTGTCCAAAGCGGGACCTTTTTGGGGGCCATCTGGCTCAACAGCCTCCAAGGCCACCTTGGAAGGTCTCGAAAGGACCAAAAATCAAGCTTTTGGAGCTGCAAGTCAAAGTCATGAAGTGAACTCAGTTAAACTGTGGTGACAGGACCCTAAACAGGTGGTAAATGTTCAACAGCCCCCGTCCCCTCCCTCATTGTGGCTAAGTTTCTACTCAGCGGGTTGTCAGCACAAACAGTTGTAGCTGTGGACCCCCCTGATACGGGACTGTTTTCAAACCCAAGCGTTCAGCTATTAACGTAAAGGTTCCGCCCTGAAACGGCCGCCTGATAAACGTGAAAAGCAAACACGGAGGCCGCGCTATCACTAACAGATTAGCGGTGTTTGATCAGGACGCCTATTGTACGCCGAAAAGTCATTCCAGGCCTGTGAGGGACGTTGAAGGACGGTGACACGCCCACACGGTGGAACCTTCAGGAGACGCTTCCTTCCTGATCTCCACATCCTCAAAGGAAACACGGAACTCGACCCCAAATAGCTCTCGGTGTCATATTATGTGTAGAACGGGGACTACAGGGGAGCGTGCCGAATTCCAAACGGTCATTAATCGGTTGTAGCCAAAAGTATTGGGACGCCCCTTCTACTCATTGGATTAATGTGTTTCAGCTACAAGAATCTTTAATAAATGTGTAATAATCAGTTATACTAAGGCAATTCTGTTCTTCTAACTTTGCAGCAAGAGTTTAGGGAAGGTCCTTTCCTGTTCTAGCATGAAGAAAAGCTCCAACGTCCTACACAGAGTGCTGAGCTCAGCCCCACTCAACAGCTCTGGGACGAACCGGAACATCGACTGATCGTTCAGCGCCCAGCCGTACACAAACAAATGCTGTCTTCTTTTAACCAAACAGGCACAAATTCCCATACACAGACGTAAGTCGATACCAAAGTCCTGTGAGAAGCTTCTCAGAATGGCAGAAAAGATCACCTACTCCCTCCATGCCATATATGGCACAGGAGCACTGCCATTCTGGAACAGAAAAGGACCTTCCCTAAAGTGTTTCCACATGTTTAGACTCATGGCCGTGAGCTTGTTGGAGGTCCCATTTCCAAAACAAACCGCAACCTCAATGGGACCATTTCAGCTGGAACAACAGGCGCTCTTCTAAGAAGAGCTTCTCACAAGACTTTGGTATTGAAGTAGGTCTGTGTATGGGAATTTGTGCCCACTCAGGTAAAGGGCGTTGGCTAAGAAAGTCTCGGTTGACGTTCCGGTTCATTCCAGATCTGCTGAGTGTTCTTTAAGTCTTCAAGAATTGAAAGGGTGTCCCAATAATTGTCTATATAGTGTAACACCCAAACCTAAAAATTAGAGTGGTGTCCACTATATAGTTTCTTGTTCTTCCATGAGAAAACGTGTCTCAAATAAAATAAAACAAACAAGGTTTCTGAGGAGTAACCAAACACCAAGGATGTAGGGTTGGGGGGCGAAACCCTAACCAGGTATATCGGGCACAAACCAGCAGATAAGATCACCCACTCCCTCCATGCCATATATGGCACAGGAGCACTGCCATTCTGGAACAGGAAAGGGCCTTCCCTAAAGTGTTTCCACATGTTTAGACTCATGACTGTGAGCTTGGAGGTCCCATTTCCAAAACAAATGCCAACCTGTGTGTGACCATTTCAGCAGGAATGAGAAGAGCTTCTCACAAGACTTTGGTATTGAGGTGGGTCTGTGTATGGGAATTTGTGCCCGCTCAGGTGAAAGACGACGGTTGACGTTCCGGTTCATCCCAGATCTGTTGAGTGTTCTTTAAGTCTTCAAGAATTGAAAGGGCGTCCCAATACTTGTCTGTATAGTGTAGTGTATTTTAGGTAAGTCTGGGTGGGGCTGTAACACTCAAACCTAAGAATTAGAGTGGTGTCCATATACTTTTGACACTATAGTTTATAGATTGTTTGTTTTTTGTTCTTCCCTGAGAAAACATGTGTCAAATAAAATCAACACACAAGGTTTCTGAGGAGTAACCGAACACCAAGGACAGAGGTTTGGGGGGTGAACCCCTTACCTTAACCCTAACCTTAACCCTAACCCCTAGGTATATCGGGCACAACCAACACACACAGAGTTGCTCTACATTCTGCTGGGTGAACATTCACTACCTGTCGCTCTGTGTGTAAATGATTAACACACTACAAGCTAATAAAGAAGCGGCGACTCCACCGGACTTACCTCACCGCGGTAAAGGCGCTCCTGCTACAGATCAAACGTTAGTCCCCCAAATAAATCCAAAAAACGTCCATATTCCTGCTGTTGTACAGCTGTGAGGTCCGATCCTGACGCCCCTCTCTCTCTCTCTCTCTCTCTCTCTCTCTCTCTCTCGCTCTCTCTCTCGCTCTCTCTCTCACATTCCAGGAATTCCTCTTCCCCCTCTACCTGTCCTCGCCGGGTGACTCTCGGCACCCTCGGCCTGAGCCAGCACGTCGACAGACTTGTGCCAGCTTGATCTTGATCCCTGCCTCCAGCGCTCTACACCTCTCTACAACACCGCCCTCGCCTTTATTACCCCACCGTCCGGGTTGCCAGGTTGACGTTCCAATCACTAAGCAGTCTCAGCTCGGGGGTTAAAGTACTGTAGAGCTGTTTGGTAGTAATATATAACTCTCACTGCATCCTGGTCAGAGTCGCCCCGGGTCCGGTTTACCCAGAATTCTCTAGAGCTGAAGTGCAGTTAATGCGCAGCCAATCGCATCACCAATCATTTGGACACCTGATACCTGCAGCACGATGCCAGGTTTGTCATTCCAGCGTAGTTTAAAGCTGCACAACCTGGCAACCGTGTGGACTGTGTGTTGCACAACTGTAGCGCTGTTATCAGGGCTGTAGCGGATCTAGAGGAGCATTGTTCCAGCGGATCAGTGGACTCACAGGGTCATGTTTTTAAACGTGGATCTCACTAAGGTCCTTTAAAAAGTGGACAGGAAATGTTTGTAGTTTCCTACAGCAGGGTTCCAGCCAGTGTGTGTGTGTGTGTGTGTGTGTGTGTGTGTGTGGGTGTGTGAGGTTGATCAAACAAACCAAAGTCAACCTCGCACCGCCAAACCTTTTGCCTCCCGAAGAGGGGCAGACGTGCCAGTACCACATCAAACATTACTGATTGGCACCACACAACACAGTGTCTGCACCATAGGGTGCCCCGGTCCCGTTAAGCACACCTCATACACTCACTTTTAAGGTACACCTGTCTGGTTGTAGGGCTGAATGTAGGACTTGGTGTAGGGCTGGATGTAGAACTGGGCGTAGGACTGGATGTAGGACTTGGTGTGGGACTGGATGTAGGATCAGGTGAAGGACTGGGTGTAGGACTGGGTGTAGGACTGGGTATAGGACTGTAGGGCATGAAGGGTCACACTGCGGTTCTTTCAGGGTAAGCTGTGCTCTGTGTTGTGCAGCTGTGCCACTCACCTGTGTTTGGGTTTGAGGGTCAGGGCGTGGCACGAATTCTCCAGCTGTTGGAGCCTGGCGCAGGCGACGCTGTTTTCGCGGCGACGCAGCCGGGGGACGATGGACTGGCGGAACAAGTCGGACGACCCGAGGGAGAACTTCCTGCCCAAGGTGCTTCCTTTCACCGTCACGTACTCTGGTTGGAGAGAGCCCAGGGTGAGAGTGTGTAGGTGAGGGTGAGGGTGTGGGGGTGTAGACGTAGGTACCTGGTTGGGGTCTCTGTCCGTGTTTCTGTAGCTGAGTTAGGATCGTCGACCTGTGATCGGCGTCTTCGACACCCATCGATGTTAAGTCGCCGTCGGTGACCATCAACAGACCCTACACACATCGTGATTGGTTAGTTTGGTGGTGACGTTACGTTCGGGAGGGTCATCGCCGGTGTGTGTTGGTGATCGTACCTCCAGCCCATAATACTCCCTCTCCAGGATCTGGGTGTACTGCGGGAGGCCGATCTGCCTCAGCCACCAAGCGATGGAGCGATTATTCATGCCTGACGGACTTCAGAGAGAGAGCAAGCTGGCATGACGTCACCAACCTCTTCCAGGCGCCAATCCCTGTGGGAGAAGATCCAAACCCTCAACCTTCTGATTGATACCTCAGAGCTTCTTTATGAGGATGCCTATCCAAACCCAATGGGTGCAGGGTGCAGAGCAGGACCTCATCCTGACCAGGATGCCAGTCTGTCTGGGCGCAAGAAAGTAAGCAGTCCGACTACCGTCATCCTCTTGGTGACAGGTTGGTAGGACTGAAGGTATCCAGTAGGCGGAATCAAACCCTCAACCTTCTGATTGATACCTTGGAGCCCTGACCACTGAACTACACTATCACCTTCATGAGGAGCCCGTCCAAACCCAACGGGTGCAGAGCAGGACCACATCCCGACCACGATGCCAGTCCGTCTGGGCGCCCATCATTCGCATACTCACAACCAGGGGCAAAAGAAAGCAAGTAGTCCACCTACTGTCATCCTCTTGGTGTCAGGTGGAGGGGCTGAAGGTATCCAGCAGGCAGAATCAAACCCTACCCCCCGGAGCCGTTCAGCATAGTCGTTTCCTCCTGCACCACTCGACAGGGCAAGAGG